>NW_024412404.1:68220118-68375763 GCF_014898765.1 Herpailurus yagouaroundi
TCCTTCCCCAGTGTGGAGTGCTCCCCGTCCTTCCCCAGTGTGGAGTGCTCCCCGTCCTTCCCCAGTGTGGAGTGCTCCCCGTCCTTCCCCAACGCGGAGTTCTCCCTGCCCTTCCCCTGTGCAGAGTGCTCCCTCCCCTGCCACAGTGCAGAGTGCTCCCTGCCCTTCCCCAGTGCAGAGGGCTGTGCCTGTTTTTGTAGTTTTCCTGGCAGGAAACTAATGGGTTGCTGATCTGTTTGCTGCTTTTAAGGTTACATGTAAGTGCCCTGGGGTTGTCTAGAGTAGTCTTTATTCTGCAGCTAAGTTGGCCTTGCATCTGACCTACAGCCCTTCTGCATCCTCCACGGAGTATGTGAAGTCTCTATGAATCATGACGGTGGGCAAACACATGTCACAGAGGAGGAACAATGAGTGCAGATTACATCAATGATGAAATAAAATTTCACTTTCAGATTGAAAATTTTGGTGAAGAGAAGGGGAAATTAATACATGTGTACATTGTTTGTATTTTGTGAACAAATAAAATTTGTCAGTGTTCATAAATATCCCTTCCAAGATTCATCCCCCTTCCCAGACTGTGTTCTGCATAAATACCCAGTGCTCAAATATTTATGAAAATACCAAGTGTAGCATTTTTATAACAAAAATGAAGTAATCAAATTTCCATCAAAAAATGCCTGGCTAGGGGTGCCTGGGTGGCTCGGTCGGTTAAGCCTCTGACTCTCGGTTATGGCTCAGGTCATGATCTCACAGTCTGTGAGATCAAGCCCCATGTTGGGCTCTGTGCTGACAGCATAGAACCTGCTTAGAATTCACTCTCTCTCTCTCTCTGCCCCTCCCCTGCTTGTGCTCTCTCGCTCGCTCGCTCTCTCAAAATAAATAAACATTAAGAAAATTGGGAGATGAATTCTAAGTGACTAAAGTGGTCCGGAGGGGCCAGTTGAAACCGTTTTGATCCTGCTGACTCACAAGCTGCCAGTGCTGTGTAACATTCTGTAGCCGGTTCATTTATCTTTTGGAGTCAGGCAAGCTGAGAATGATAGAAATGCAGATGGCTGGATGGTGGTTGGAAGCATTCCTGTGATTCATATTTTGATAGAATTTGGAAGAAATCTTTTCCCTGTAATACTATCTTCAGAGCTCAAGTACTGTGTTACCATCCGAGGCAGTGTGTGGTCCTCTACAGCCTTCCCACAGCGTGACCGTGCTGCCAGTGGTACATCAGGACCTGGTCACAGAGGGACTCATGTGCCGTGTGGTGACCCTCCAAAAGCAGTGAAACATAACCTTCATGGAGCCTCTGGGAGCTGCCTGTGGCTGGGCCTTGCAGTGGGGAGATGACCCATGGCCTGCAGGCCATTGAGAGGAAACGGGGTGTTCTGGGGGACACGATGCACTTGCCAACCAGCTGAGCTGCCTACACTCACTGAGAAGGGTACCTCTGAAACCTCACATTATGAGACTGGCAACTTCTCTTTAAACAAACAGTATATGAGTATTTCTGCTGAGTGAAAATTAAAAATTATCTGCTAAATGGAGGAATTTAGTTGAGGGGGTCCTCAGCTTTCTCCGGGTTGAGAGAGAGTATCAGATCCATGACAATACAGGAAAGTCGTGCTTTTACCCTGGATCAGGAGTACTCACACCTTGGTTTACACAGGCACCACCCAAGGAGCCTGTTAAAATGCAGACTCTGATTCATTAGGTTTTTTTTTTTTTTTCTTTCAACGTTTTAATTTTATTTTTGGGACAGAGAGAGACAGATCATGAACAGGGGAGGGGCAGAGAGAGAGGGAGACACAGAATCAGAAACAGGCTCCAGGCTCTGAGCCATCAGCCCAGAGCCCGACGCGGGGCTCGAACTCACGGACCGCGAGATCGTGACCTGGCTGAAGTCGGACGCTTAACCGACTGCGCCACCCAGGCGCCCCTGATTCATTAGGTTTTAATGAGTTTTCCAAGTGATTCCTTTTTTAGTAGTAAAAATTAACAGTAAAATTAAAACTATTTTTAATCATGTGAAATTTCAAATGTATACGTGTAACAAGATGCTGACTTCTTGCCACATTTGCTTTATATCTCTGTGTAAGAAAACATCACAGAGCAACTCAAGTTTCCCATTTAATCTCTCTCCCTCCTTGCACCCCAGATGTGACTGCTATTCTGAAGACTGAACATCATTTCATATGTTTTTGCATATATTTATTTTAGTAAACAATACGATGTATTATTTCAATATTTTTATAAATACGGCAATGCTTGCCACCTGTCTGCCGTCACTTTCTACTTGCTTTCCTTACTTGACATTATGCTTTTGCTGTGTGTCTCTGTGGAAAAGGCACATCCAACATGACAGTCCACATGTGATGTGTGTCCACATTAATATGTATGGATTTGGGATGATAATCAATGTGTGATGAATCCATGGCTTGCTAATTTATCTTCCCATGGGCGGGTGGTTAGGTAGTTTCCACTTTTTTGCTCCTGCACAAAGTGATGGAATAAACAACTGTGACCCTGTGTTGTACACACAGGAGTGAAATTGTTGTATAGTAGATATGTGCATCTTCACCTTGAATAGATGTGCAAAGTAAGACAGTCCTGTGGATCACGTGTCATTTAGTTATCACCTATTGTGTTCCAGGTCCTGTTTTCTTGCTGAGGATACAATGGTGAGCACAAACTATAGCCCCTCTCTTAATGAAACCCAGTATGAGAGATATTAATTAAGTAATCAACTGAATGAGTAGCTCTAAGGGAAATGAGAAGGCACTAGGAGGGCAGACGGTGGAGGGAGCTGACTCAGTCTGGTTAGGGGGAAATCAGGGATTTAACATGCAGCTGGGATGTGAAAAGAGCATAAGCTAACCAGGCAAATAGCATTTCGTGCAGGAATAATGTGTCCACAAGACTCAAGGAGGCATGTTGCCTTGGGTCATGAGGTTCTTATCCTATCCTTGGACCAGAGATTCCAGGGCCATCATTAGATGGGAAGGGAGATGTCTTAGGGTTCTCCGGAGAAACAGAACCAGTGGGAGATATACATACTTCTGGGCTTATGATGATTTATACACACACACACACACACACACACACACACATATAATATGCACATACACACATATGTATGACATAGTATAACTAATATATGTGTAATTACATGAACGGCATTATACAATATAGCGTGCAATACACATATACATACATATGGAGGCTCATTATTGAATTGGCTCATGCAGTTATGGAAGTCCTCACTACCAGCCATCTGTAAACTGGGGACCTAGAAGAACTGATGGAATAATTCAGTCCAAGTCTGAAGGCCTGTAGGTTGGGGGGCAACATGTAAGTCCGATTCTGGGTCTGAAAGCCAAAGAAGCAAGTATACTCTTCCTTCCCTTTTTTGTTCCATTCTGGCCGTCACTGGACTGAATGACGCCCATCCCCGCTGGTGAAGACAGTCTTCTTTATCCAGTTTTCCCGTTCAAATGTTCATCTCTTCCAGAGACCCCCTCACAAGCACACCCAGAAATAATGTTTGACCAGCTGTCTGGTGTGCTGCAGCCCAGTCAGGTTGGCACACAAAAGCAACTATCGTAGGAGAGACATCTTCGGTGGTTCAGGACCGAGACCCACGTGGCTAAGCAGAACTCTGGGCAGCTCTACAGGGGCACTTTTAATGGAACTGAGCCAGCTCCCACCTCCTGAAGGTCAGTAAGACATAGGCAGAGACTCTGGGTTGGTGAGAAATCCCAGGGATCTCAGAAGGAACCAATGCATCCGTTGTGTGTTAATGTGTGTCATATTCTGGGAACTGCAAACTTTCAGTAACAGGCGGCTGAAAGCCACATCTCACTAGGATGCCATGGAGAATCCACAGAGGAATATTTCCTCAACAAAGCTGTTTTGAAGGTGTCAGTGGCAACTCACATAGAAAGGGTGTTTATAACAGGTAGGACACATAAGAGTCAGGGGTCAGAGAGCAACAAAGAACGTGAACTTTAGAAACTGCCCATTTACAGATTTTTGGCCATGTGCATCAAGACCTTCCTGAGAGCTGCCTTGATATCCTTGTTCTTCAGGCTGTGGATGAGAGGGTTCAAGGTGGGGCTCACAGTGGAGTAAAGCACAGCCACCACCTTGCCCGTCCCTGGGGAGTGGCTGGAGCCAGGGCTCAAGTAGGTGTAGATGATGGTGAAGTAGTACAAGGTGGCTGCAATGAGATGGGAGGAACAGGTGGAGAGGGCCCGCTGCTTCCCCTCGGCTGTTCGAACCCTCAGGATGGTGGACATGATGAACCCGTAGGACACCATGGTGAGCAGGAAGTTCAACATGGCAAAGAAGACGTCAGCTATAATTGCCATGATGTTGTTCACATATGTGGAGGAGCAGGAGAGCAGCAGCAGAGGAGGGATCCCACAGAAGACGTGGCCAATCACGTTGGGCCCACGGAAGGTCCGCCGTGACATCAGGCAGGCATTGACTCCAGCGCCAAGCATGCCGATGCCCACACAACTCCAGCCCGCGCTGCACACACCCTGGGGGTCATCATGGAGCCGTAGTGCAGTGGTTGACAGATGGCCATGTAGCGGTCATAGGCCATGGCAGTAAAGAGCAGCACCTCCCCTGCCACCACCCACAACCATGCAGGGCCATGCAGCCCCAGTAGGAGATGCTCCTCTTCTCCTCCACCAGGATCCCTTGGGCACCATGGTGCATGTGCAGACAAGATCCAGCACAGACAGGTTGGCCAGGAAGAAGTACATGGGGGTGTGGAGCCTGGAGCTGAGGGTGATGGCCACCACGAGGAGGGAGTTGCCACAGAGTGCCACGGCGTAGAGGCAGAGGAAGAGAATGAAGAGGAGAGCCTGGAACGGCGGCACTTCTGAGAAGCCATGCAGTGGGAATTGTGTCACCAGCATCCGATTACTCATGGGCTTTGGTCTGTCCAGACTCTTTCTGGTCAAGAAGCTTCATATGTCAGACTCTCCCGGAATTTACCAAATTTCTTATTTCATTAGACTCAGGCATCACCAGCTAACAAGCTCCTCTCAGGGAAACGGGTAGGAGCACTTACCCTTCCACCTCCTGCACTCAGGACTACCTCCCCATCCCCCACGTCCCTACACTCAGGACTACCTCCCTGCCCCCCACACCCCTGTGCTCAGGACTACCCACACCCCTACCTGGTGCAGTGGTCTCCCGCAGTGATTGTCTGACCTCACCCTGTCCCTGCTAGAACCCTTCAGGAGCATGATGTACAGCGTCCACAGTGGGCCTTAAAGTGTCCCCATGTCCCATCCTGGCCAGGGAGTGTCCAGCCTCACCCCTGCTCTTCTCCCCTCTCCCTCAAAGTGTCCTATTCTGCTCCCTCTGCCTGGTCCCCCAACCCTCTGCACATCCCCTGATGAGCTGCCCCAGATGGGAGCTTCCACCTAAGTGAACGTCAGACCCCAACATGGAGCCTGGGCTCTGCTTAGGGGACAGGGGCTGCTGCCGGGGGAAGCAGGAGCCCAGGTTCAGGGAAGGGTGGTCTGCAGTCAGGTGGGAGAGTAAGTCACCAATGGGGACAGACACGAGGTCCAGGCTGGTGGGCAGAGTCAAGACCAGAAGAGGAAGGCCGGTGGTGGTTCAGGCAGTCCTGGAAGCAAGGAGGAGGTCCCAGGCTGAGGGGTCCAGGGCAGACACACAAAGAAGGAGCAGATCAAGTGGTTTCCCAGAGCCCAGGTTGCTGATTCTGCCCCAATGACTGCCCAGTCCTGGGAATGATACACCCAAGGCCAGGTCAGGGCAGCATCAACTGATTCTGTAGGGGTGACCTTGTCCGTAGCCCTTGTCCATGCTGATTCCATGCTGGCCCTTTGGAACTTAGCACAACTGCAGATGTATTTCATATTCCTTAATAATATTTGTTGTATGAAAACAGACACAAGAGATATTTCAAGGATGAGCCTGTAAATGACAAGTGCATAAATGTCAGGCTTATGGAGAAGGCTGGGCACTTCAGAAAGACACAGTTGCTCCAGTGGATGGGGTTACACGGTGTCCCGTTAACCGGACCCAGTATCAGGACCACACCCCCCACAAGCATACTTCACACGTGCAGACAAGTAACCCTATTGCAGATCAGATGACAGTATTACCTACTGCTGAGTGGGAGAGTCTCTTTCTTCCATCCCGAGCCCAGACCTGCCTGAACGGAAGGACACTGTGAACCAGTTAAGTCTGTCAGTAAAGCACTTCTTAAAGGGTTTCCTATGACAAACAGGTGACATGTTGTATTGTCACTGTTCTAATGATGACTTTGTCCAGCAAATGTACAAACCTTCCCCAAGTTCACAGGGGAAGTTCACAGTCTTAAGAAAAATATTTCTGCTTAAAATATCAGGTGTGAATGGGTCCCAGCATCCTCATTTTTACAACCCAAGGGATTTTCATGTTGGAAAGACCAGCAAGCATGGGGTAGCCAGTCTATCTTCTGAAGGAAGATACTGCTCCTGCTCTGTGCAGTAATGTGGTATTAATAGGGACATTCTTGGAAGTGTCATTAAATACATCATTCTGGCAACTGGACCTGAAGTCAGACGCTTTCAGGCTTTTCCCATTGCAGAAAAGAGAATAGTGCACAGAATGAGCTCTTTATGATCTGCTGCCCTTGGGTTGGGCTGTGCTGTGAACATGAGGGGCCCAAGAAGAGCAGAGGCTGAAGTCTGAGGGTCAGAGGAGAGCAGTGGGAACATAGAAGCACCGTAGGGCAAACCCTCCACTCTTGTGAAGACGCAGAAAACTCCCACCCTGCTCTCCTTTCCGGCCACGGAAGAACTGACCCTGGACAGTGTGTGGTCAGTTGTTGGTTTATGAAATTGCAACTTATCATAACAACATATTCCCTCAAAAAGCAGAAGCCGGTAACTTTCAAACTCTCCCTAATGTCCAGGACAGACTTGCACACGACCCCCTCCCAGGGCACAGCCAGGGTACGTGACCCAGACAGACAGAAATGGCAGAACTTAAGGGCACTGGGCTCTGGGGGGCAGCAGGCCACCACGGACGTGACCACATGCAAACCCAGGACAGAAGGTGCATCAGCCAGAGGGAGATGGGAGCAACTGGGGGCCTGTCTCACTTTCTTGGGGTCAGGAGAGGTGACAAGTGTGACAGCACCCACCTCAGAGGAGAGCCGTGCTGTCCTCTGCCTTCCTGGCAGGTATTTGGAGGCGTCTGCTGGTGGTCCAGAGAGGACGGGGCACATCTCTGCCCTTGCACCTGCCCTGAGCCGCAGAACTCATGTACGTGGACTTTAGCCACAGAGTCCTAGCCCCTACTCCCTTCCCTGCCCTGCTCTCTCTGTGAACACTGAAGCTGATTAAACCCCTTAAAATTCAAAACTGCTCAATAACTTTTGACCTAGCAAATAAAAACTTTCATGATCTAAGTCATTGTATTCCACTAATTTTGTAAAGTGAATCTCTCCAACTATAGCAAGAGATTCACAATCAAGAATAAATACACAGTACCACTTAAACAATTTTTTGGCAGATTGAAGCTTCTTCTCAAGTCCTGGAAACATTGCAGATGGTCCTTAAACTGCCGAGGGAGTCCCCTCGGGACTGATTCAGAAGAAACAAACCACATCCCCTTGTGCAGGCACAGTCTGGGTCCTCCTGTGCTCAGGATGGGGGACAGTAGCCGGAGCCGAGGGTGGCCTGGTTTTAAAGAGCCAGGCTGCTGTGTGACGCAGCGAGTGAGGGCGTAAACCCACTGGGACCCAGCTCCAGATCCTGTCACTTAGAGGAACTCAGAAGTCCTGGGGGCCTCTGAACCTGAGGGCGGTGGCCGCAGCACAGAGTGGGTAGCACTATGGACAGAGACAAGAGGTGTTGACGTTAGCTGTCCCTTCTCGAGGTTCAGCAGACAAGAACTTGCTTCCCTACGGGGCTGTGGTGGGGAATGTCTGCCAGACAACGAAATGCCAAGTGCACACTCCGAGTGCTGGTTCCTTGTGGAAACACAGCACTGGAAGTCTCCTTGGAGGTGATGGTGCTGACCCTCATGTACAGAGGAGAAAGCAGGTGCAGCGAGGGGGGGATCGCCCCACATCATGGGCCTGTGGATGGCAGAGCAGAGCTGGACGTGGCCCCACGCATAGCCTCCAGGCTGGGAGGGTTGTCCCAGCAGTGATTCTGGGCCTCCAGCTTGGAGCCTGCTTCGGATTCTGGGTCTCCTTCTCTCTCTGCCCTTCCCCGCTGGTGCTCTGTCTCTCTTTCCCAACAATAAAGAAACATTAAAAAAAATTAAAACAAAAACAGAACAAAGAATTTGCAAATAAAAGTTGTATCTATTCAAGGGTATGTGACTTAATATTCTCCCACAACATTTCTACGTTTCCTTATTGTGGTAAAATACCCATAACATAAAGTTTACTATTTTAACCATTTTACATTTTTTTTAAAGTAAGATTCTTCCCCAGCACAGATCCCAGTGTGGGGCTTGAACTCAAGACCGTGAGATCAAGACCTGAGCTGAGATCTAGAGTCAGATGCTTAACCAACTGAGCCACCCACATGTCCCTATTTTAACCATTTTATTTTATTTTTATTTTGTAAAAAGTTTTTTAATGTTTATTTATTTTTGAGAGAGACAGAGCGCAAGCAGAGGAGGGCAGAGAAAGGGACACACAGAATCTGAAGCAGGCCCCAGGCTCTGAGCTGTCAGCACAGAGCCTGACATGGGGCTTGAACCCACAAACTGAGAGATCGTGACCTGGGCTGAAGTCGGATGCTTAACCAACTGAGTCACGCAGGTGCCCCTTAACCGTTTAAAGTGAACAATTCAGTGGCACCGAGGACGTTCTTGATGTCATGTGACCATTACCACTGTCTAGGTGCAGAACTTTCTTGGCACCCAAACGGAGACACTGTAGCTCTCAAGTGGTCACTCCACATCCGCGCTGTCGGCCCCGGCAGCTGCGTCTGCGGTCTGGCACGTGGTGTTGCCTGTGGTGGGCGTTCCCTGTCCTCACTGTAGCCTGAACCACAGCAACAATGAGGCATGCCTTGAAGACCACTGTTTGGGTCATGGCCAAGCTATGGCGCCTCTCACCAGGGCAGCGCATCAGGTAGGTTGAAGGTCTCCAAGTCACTGTCTTCCAGAGACTGAAAATGGCAAGTTATAGAACAAGAAGCATATCTTGCTGCTAACAAGAAAATTATGAGGCAGGGGCTATAATTCTCTGTATAAACACAGGCACGCGAATACACTGGCAGCAGTTTCTGTGGACACACAACACAACGGCAGTGGTGCTGGGGGTGGTCGAGGGCCTTCAGCTCTGGCTCTTGATGTTTGGGTTTCCAAGGGGAATGTGTTCGCCTGTGAGTATGTCATTATAGTGAATTAAACTGAGAGAAAAGAGGAAAAGTGGAAGAGAGGGAACAGTGGACGGAGGGAAAGGCCAGAAGGGAGGCCCACAGAGGCATTCTCTCTGGAGCGGGGTGTGGGGTGCTTTGTTTTAGTTTAATTGTTTTCAACACCACAAGTGGGCTCCTGAATACCCATCACTCTCCACCCCCACCCACCTCCCCTCTGGTGACCAGCAGTGTGTTCCTTGTAGTTGAGTCTGTTTCTTGGTTTGTCTCTCTGTCTCTTTTTCCCTTTGCCCATTTGTTTTCTTTCTTAAATTCCACACACGAGTGAAATCATAGGGTATTTGTCTTCCTCTGACTGACTTGCTTTGCTTAGCACAGCACTCTCCAGTTCCATCTGCGTTGTTGCAAATGGCAAGATTTTATTCTTTTTCATGGCTGAGTAATATTCCACGTGCCTGCACCCTCTTCAGCATGAGGTGTTTGGCAGGGGTTGTCCCACTGGGAGACGAGCTGGATGCTGGTGATTCTGGGCCAGTCCCAGGGTTGCAAAGCCCAGAGGCCAGTTCAGGGTGAAGCTGCTCCTTTGGCGGTGAAGTCTTGCTCTGTAAGCAGTGTTTGGATTTTAGAGAAAATTCTCCAAGCTAATCAAGTTGTTCTTCTCGTGTTGCCGATTCTCAAGCAAGCGTATGGGACGGGCGCTAAACCAACCCCAGCGTGGGGCTCAGTGCTCCGGGGGGCTGCCATCTGCCGCCCTGGGGCCTTGCTACTGTCCCACCTTCTCTCCTGCCACCGCCCTCACGCCGAGACCCAGGGACATGTCCACCCAGAATCATGGTGGTCTGTTTGCCAATGGACGGTGTCTCCAACCCCGACTGGGCACAAACCCCACAGACAAAATGGCCATGTTGTCCTGCCTGCTGGGTGGACACAGGATTGTGGCTCTCTTGGAGATAGAGGTACATGGAGGTCCAGTCCAGAAGAGGCCAGCAGAGCTCAGCCGGGGTGGAGGTTAGGGTACAGGTGACCTGGTAAGAGTGGGGACAACATCTGTTACTGTGGATGTGGACACGGCAGTCACCACGTATGAGACGTAAGCACCTGCCCTGCAGAGACTCTGGCCACCGGCCTGCCTGGTGCCCTGGGGTCCTCACACACTAGCTGACCTCGGGGGAAGACACTTGGCAGTAGATGAGCAACCTGCCAGATCTAATGGGCATCGTGGCCAACAGATTGTGGAACATCGTGTGTCTTCAGCTAAAGTGCAACTTGGTTCCAGTGCTGCCAATAGAACCAGTGACACATTGAGGGGCCTGGCAAGGTTCCTGGACACACAGCTGACGGAGCTCCCTTCCTCCTGCCTCCCTCTTTCCATCCACGGGGAGCTAAGGGCCTGAGCAAGGAGCTCGGGGCCTCACGAGAGGGATGAGAATTGCAGCAAGGGCATGGCAGCCTGTGGCTTTGCGGAAGACCCTCCCGAGGCCAGCGTGGGAAGTAGATCGAGGCTGCGCTGCAGGGAAGGCAACCAGTGAACAGTTTTGTAGGAATCAAGGAAGAAATTGTAGAGGCAGTGGAGCTGGGCCACATCTTGAGACGTTTGAGGAGGTTGGCAGGTGCCCCCGGGTGTGGTGGGAGAGGAGGAGCCAGGAGGGCTGTGCAGTTGGCACACGGGTCCTTGAGAAGCGAACAGAGAAGGGCTGTTCTCATCACCCCCTCCACTGCGGTCTGGGGAGACTGCACAGCAGTGGGGGCTTTCTGCCTTCACGCCAGAGACAAAACAGACGCCGGGGAGCTTGACAAGAGTGGACAGGAGGGAGAAACCATGGCAAGTGACTTAGCGGATGGGTGCCTGAAGTTTTTCATTCATAGAGTGTGGATAAACTTACCTCGAAGAGCTGTTATAAAGATTAATTTGGAGACGCAGTGGAGGCTTGCCACCGGTTCTGACTCAGTGTTTGAGAAGTGGTGGGCACATGGTTTGGGAGGTGAGAATGTAGAGTGGTAAGAGCACAAGCTTTGGGGAGACAGAGGGCGTGCCCAGTCCCCACTGCATTTCAACCCAGGCTACCTGCAGCCACCACTCTGCTGAGACGTACATACAGGGGCTTAGGGGCCCACTCAGCCTACCCCTTGTGCTGGGCCCTGCCCACCAGGTGTCTGGCAGAGCTGCTCACCCTCTGACCTCGGCTTCTCCATCGTCCTGGCCTGGGCCCTGCTCTGCATTGGGTGTCCCCCCTCCCACCGCTCAGAGGCCTCCTCCTCTGCTCTGCCCTCTCTCCTGCATAGTGAACTTTCCCTCTTGGCTGCCTCCTTCCTTCACTGGTCACATATTAAATCAAAGAAGCAAAATGGCAGAACAATCTTGCCTGCAAGTCACGTCCCCTCACAGCTCAAGGTTTGAAGGGTAATCTTGCACAAACATTCACTCTCTGAAGACATCCTTCACCTTGTTCTCGCATGCCCTTGGCTGCACGGAAGTGTCTCCTGGAAGGTCCTCCGACTCTTCCCCATCTACTCCTGTCCCCTGTTTCCCGTCACTGCAGTCTGGATGGCTGGTCTCAGACACACGCTGCTCACTCCCAGCTGGCCCTCTTGCAGTCTCCTTTCACATGCCCTGCTTCTGTGAGGGCCCCTCATCCCAGCCGCCTCCTTGAAGCCTACCCTTCTTGCTTTGCCAAGAATATGTTATTCTGGCCCTTTGCTTTCTTTTTTTTTTTTTTTTAAATTTAATGTTATTTATTTTTGAGAGACAGAGAGAGAGAGAGAGAGAAAGAGAGAGCAGGGGAGGGGCAGAGAGAGAGGGAGACACAGAATCCGAAGCAGGCTCCAGGCCCCGAGCTGTCAGCACAGAGCCCGACGCGGGGCTCGAACCCACGAACCATGAGATCATGACCGGAGACAAAATCGGACGCCTAACCGACTGAGCCCCCCAGGTGCCCCAGGCCACTTGCCTCTGACATCACACTTCCCCACCCATAGCCCTACATGAGAGGTTAGAGTCCCTGATGGGTGCCCCTGGAATCTAGGTATTTTATATCAAATACTTACAGAGATGCAAGGACATCACTTTTCTTGTTTTTTATTTTTATTTTTATATTTATTTATTTATTTATTTATTTATTTATTTATTTATTTTTGTTTGTGTAAAGGCGGCCCCCTGCCCTGGACAGTAAAATCCCTGAGGTGGGGACTCTGCATAGAGTGTCTAATCATCCTCCTTCAGAGTGTGGTGCTGATCAGACAGCAGTGCACGTCTGAGGTCAGTGGTGGTGGGGCCGTGAATGGAAGATGAGCACCATCTGGTAAAGGACCTGAAGACACAATACGTACTCATACAAGCTCAAGGGAAGTTGGGGAAATATGGGTTATCTTGTAGCAGCATGATGTTTGACGTGGGGAGGAAGACGCGATTGCTGGTGCTGTTGTTGAGTTTGCTCTGACGCTCCTGACAGAAAACACCCTGCTCAGCTTCTCAGCCCGTAAACCGCATTGCCTCCAAATGCTCTGACCCTCCCCCATCTTAGACCTCACTGCCCCCAGGGCCTCGCCCTCCCCCTCCTAGGTGAAGGTCACTGGCTTGAAGATGGCATTTTTAGGTTGAATTTCTACATTATTGCTGTTTTATTGCTGTTTTTTTAATCTCATTTAATATATTTTATTGAAGACTAGAAAGGCTAAGACACCACAGTTGTACCTGATTTTCTCAGAGGAACACACACTTCACATGTCACTGAGCCACAAGCATGCTCACATGCTCCTGGGTGACCCTCTTAACAGAGGACCCACCAGGTCCAGCTGCTAGTTCCCTCACACTCAATCCTGGCCCCTCAGAATGGGGCCTGGTGCTGTCTGGAGACTCAGTGCATGCTAGGGGAATTGACTGTATGGGATGGAAATTGAAAACCGAGGTGCATAGAAATGGAATGCCATGGACACCAAAGCCAGACAGGAGTCAGTCTCTCTCACTAAGAGACTGAGACCTGATTGTAGGACTGCAGAAGGCTTTTCCTGCCTCCGCATCATGACCACATTCTTAAGACCTACTTACACTAGTCCCTTCACCCGTTCTATCATAGCTGCCTCTGAAAAAGGGATTACTGGAATATCAAAAGGCAAAAAATACAAATTGAAGACACAGAACAAACATCAGAACCAGACATGACGGGGATGTTGGAATGATCAGACCAAGAATTTAAAACAATTCTAATTAATAGGTGGGCAATGTAAGCAGAGAGGTAGAATCCCAAGAAAGAACAAAAGTGAAATTCTAGATATACAAATCACTATAACAGAAATGAAGAATGTCTTTTATGGGCACATTAGTAGACTGGACATGGTGGAAAAAACAATATCTGAGCTACAGGATAAATCAGTGGAATTTTCAACAATTGCAAAGCAGAGAGGAAAAAGATTGAAATAAAAAAGCAGAATATCCTCAGGCTGTGGGGCAAGTGCAGAAGGTGAAACACACGTGTAATGGTAAGAAAAGAAGGAGAAAAAGGAGAGAGAGGAAGGGAGAAAATCTTTGAAGCAACCATGACATAGGAAATAGCTACTTTAGAGTAATTGTCTGATAAGTCCAACATCTGGGTCATCACAAGGTCTAATTGTATCAACTGTATTTTCTGTCTGTCTTTGGTCACACGCCTTCTTTATTGTATGTGTAACATTGGACTACTAGACCTTGTAAATGAAACTTCACAAAGACTCTGATTATGTTACCTTCATGTGAAGACTGATGACTTTTTCTTCTAGTGGAGTTAAATTACTGGGGGATCTTATGGAGGCTTAGTTTTGTTTGTTAGAGGTTACTTTTTATTTTGTCAGGATAGTTCTGTTTTGGTTTTGACCTCAGTTTTTCCCTCATTATTTTAAATTTATTTTTTCTGGATTTATTGAGATATAATTGACATAAAACATTTATAGGTTAAGGTGTACAGCCTCTTGATTTTATACGTTTGTATATTGAAAAGTTTGTGTATTGTAAAATATTACCATCAGAGCATTAGCTAATACCTACATCATGTCAAATAATTACCATTTCTTTTTTGTGGTAAGAACATTTAAGATCTACTCTCTTAGTAACATTCAAGTATGTAAATAGTATTATTAGCTATAATAACCATGATGTACATTAGATCCCCAGAACTTGTTAATCTTATAACTGGAAGTTTGTACCCTTTGACCAATATCTCCAATTTCCTACCCCACACCCTCTAGCCCCTGCTAATCCTCACCTCACAGTCTGTTTCTCTTGTTTTTTTGTTTGTTTGTTTGTTTGTTTTTGTTTTTTTTGTTTTTTTTTAGATTCCACACATAAGAGATATCATACAGTATGTATCTTTCTCTGTCCACATACCTCAGTTGGCACAATGTCCTCAAGGTACATACAAGTTTTATAAATGGCAGATCTCCTTCTTTCTCATGGGTGAATAGTATTCTACTGTATATGAGCCATATATTTATCCATTCATCCACCAACAGATGCTTAGGTTGTTTCTACATCTTGCCTATTGTGAGCAATGTTGTGATGGACACGGGAGTGCAGGTGTCTCTACAAGATTCTGATTCAATCCCTTTGGATATGTACCCAGAAGTACAACTGTTGCATGATGAGGTAGTTGTATGTTAATTTTTGAGGAACCTCCGTGGTGTTTTCCACACTGGCTGCACCAGTTTGCATCCTTACCAATAGTGCAAGAGAGTTCCTTTTTCTCCACATTCCTGCTAACACATATTATCTCTTGTCTTTTTGATGTGAGCCATTCTGACAGGTGTGAGGTGACACATCATTATGGTTTTGATTTGTATTTGAGTGATCTTAGTCTTAAGGTAAACCTTTGGTCCTGTGACATAGTCTTTATTCCTTAGGTGTGGCCCTTCTTCTTGGGTTTTAATGGAGATGTTGAGGTGTTTACCAAGCCCCTCTAATGTGGGAGGACTTGAATTTCAAACTCCATCTGTCCCATGATGAGAAGTAGCTCATGTATCAGCCACTAGAGCCTGCCAGATATTGTCTCCTTTCAGGGCCCTCTTTTCATGCACAGTTCAAGTATCAGCCAATGGCCGGAAGACCTTTCCCCACCCCCAGAAGCTCTTGACTTTTTCTGAGACATTTATCCTGAATTTCCATCTGCCTGGTAGCCACAATCTCTGTCCTCTGAGACCTTGGACCAACAGGTCTATGGCCCGGTGATGAGTCATAAGTGCTCTGAATTCATTAGCAGTTGAGCTTAGATACAGGAGATCTTTACAGTGACTCCATTCGTTCGAGGTTTATTCCTACCCAGATTTTCCTGGTTTAGGTCAGTCTCAGGTGCTAGAAAGAGTTGTGACATTTAAAAAATATTTATTCAGGAGATTGTAATTGGTATCTATGTGAGGGCTACTGACACAGTCTAGAAACAGCCCACTGTATCCTTTTTAATTCAAATTTTTCCAAAAATCCTTAAATATGCATACATTTTATTCTGAAGTAAGAAAAGAACAAAAGACTTGCTGATAATTTGAATACATTTTATCCTGAAGTAAGAAAAGAACAAAAGACTTGCTGATAATTTGAATACAGGGGCTTGAGAAGAGGGAGAAGGCCAACATTTCTAGCACATGTGTCTGAGGCACTGGTGAGCCTCTGAACCTGTGTATACACGCTGGTAACTAAAGTGAACACTTCCAATGTGAACTAATTTGGGAGAACCTGGAATGAGAAGGAAAGGATTACACCGTGTTTTTTAAACTGAAAGAAACAGTTTATAAAATAATAAGTATAAAGTTATTCTATATTTATTAAAGTCTGTGTATATGTGCAAACATAGACAAACAAAAAATTGTTCACACCAGCCTTTGGATGAAATTAAAAGGCTTTGCTTTTTTACTTTCTCCTTTTAAATGTCTTTGTTTTCCAATTTTATTAGCATGAAATACACATTTGGAAAGATAAGAAACCCCATGGATCTTTTTCAGAGAATCCCTACCACACAGAGCAACAGAAAACCTAGGAGCAGATACGAGTTAAGGGTGTGAGTCATGCTGGGGGTCCCTGGGCCTGGGGTCCTCCATGGTGGCTCCAGACCCTCCCCTCTGCAGAATGCCTCCCTCAACCCGAGGGTGGGAACTGGCGCCTCTCCTGCAGAGTTCTGGCCCCAGAGTTTATCCCTGGGAGCATTTCTGGCAACCGTCTCCCACTGTGGTCCGAGCAGCAAGGCAGGCTAAGCCACCTCTGTGGCTGCAGCCAGTCCCAACATGGCTGTGCTGACCAGCCACCCTCCTGTGTCCTGTGCAAAGCTTGGAGGCTCCAGGACTGTGTTGCAAACTCTGCCCCTGGCCGCCATCCTGATAGCTCTGCCCAGGTTCCACAGGTTCTGTAAACCTCATAAACGTGAAGTTTATTTCCAATTAGGGAAAAATAAAGACAATGGTCACTGTCCCCCTGACTAACCATGTCACAAAAATGCTTCTGTGCAGCCTTTCCAAAACTACTTCTAATTGGTAGAAATCATCCCTGGATGATTGGTCCATTCTGTCAGCTGGTATTTACTGGGTTCCTACCATGTACCTGGTGCACAATGCTTGCAAGTGAATTGATTTAGACAAACATCCCTGGTGCAGGAGTAAGAAGGTGAACAGGACATTATCCTTGTCCTCAAAGAGTTTAAAGTCTGTAGAAGGAGATAGACAAGGCGACGTGGAGGAGGGCGGGCCTGGAAACATGGTGACAGAGCATGTGGGGGTCACAGCCCTGTTCCATCAAAGGACCATTTCTGTCCACGAGCTTCCAAACTACACATGTTCTTGCACCCCGTCCCAGCCCTGCATAGTTAGATCTCAAGGGGGAATGGAGTGTTTGGGCCACGAGGAGCTTCGCTTCCCTCAGGCCTCCCCTGGTGCCCAAATTCTCTGGAACCCAAACCTCCTCAGGTCCAGGGTCGACAGGTTCCTGGTTTGTGATGGAAGAGGGCAGGGCACAGCCACCCTGGTTCACCTCCCACACTGATGACCATCTCCATATTCCAGACTTGAAAAAGCCTTGTCAGAATATCACCCTAAAAAGTGCTAACATTTTTTTAAAGACAACTCTTGGAGACTCTGTTTCCAGGCAGAACCTCTTCTCCTAAAAACAAATCCTCCCCCAAGCTGCCACCCTCACTGGCTCTGCCTCGAGACAGCCTCGAGAGTGTGGGGGTCGGGGGGCGGCCACGGGCCCCACTTAAAGCCCGTGCCTTGAGCCCCTGCCTTGAGCACAGGCATGTTGGAGAGAAAATTGGTAGCCAGGGCTGGGGACAGGGCCATGTCCACACTGATGACTTCTTTAATCTATTTAGTGCCTTTCAGTTCACAGAGCTGCCACACAGGTCTCCTTAACCCTACAGGGCAGGACACCCAGCATCTGGGAGGATAAGGGGCTTCCTGGGGCCCCAGGGTGCAGTGGTGTCACAGCTGGGCCCCATGGATGCTGCACAGCACATTGAGATGTGCGTGCAGGGATCAGGATGGGGGCTCCCGGACACTAGAACACATCTCACTTTAGGGAAACCTGCACCCTGGATCACTGCCTGTTGCCAAACCCTTCGGGGGAGGTGGCGGGGCCTGGGCATTGGGCACACAGACCTTAGCTCAGGAGAACAGCCTCCGGAGGGCAACTTTGACCTCTGTGTTCCTCAGGGAGTAGATAAGGGGGTTCAGGGAGGGCGCCACCGAAGTGTAGATCACAGACACCACCTTGTCCTTGTGCAACGAGTATCTGGATGCTGGGCGGATGTAGGTGTAGATGACAGTGCAGTAGTACAGGGAGACCACCAGGAGGTGGGAGGAACAGGTGGAGAAGGCCCGTCGCTTGCCTGAGGCCGAGCGGATGCGCAGGATGCTGGCGATGATGCAGCCGTAGGAGAGCATGATCACAGAGAAGTTCCCCAAGGCCAGGATCACATCTGCAGTGAAGGCCATGGCCTCATTCAGGCGTGTCGGGGCACAGGCGAGCTTCAGCAGAGGGGGGATCTCGCAGAAGAAGTGCTCGACCACGTTGGAATGGCAGAAGGGCAGGTGCAGCAGGAGGCCGGTGTTCACACTAGTGTTGGCCAGGCTGATGGTCCACACGGCCACGGCCAAGAGCCTGCAAACCCGGGAGTCCATGAGGGTGCTGTAGCGCAGGGGCCAGCAGATGGCCACGTAGCGGTCATAGGCCATGGCAGAAAACAGCAGCAGCTCAGCTCCCAGAGACCACGTGAAGGAGAAAAGCTGCACTATGCAACCCCCGTAGGAGATGGTCCTGTCAGCCACCATGCTGCCCAGCAGCTTGGGCAGGATTGTGGAGGTGCAGAGGATGTCCACCACGGCCAGGTTTACCAGGAAGAAGTACATGGGGGTGTGCAAGGCAGGGCAGGAGCCAATGGCCACCACGATGAGCAGGTTTCCAGAGAGGGCCACCATGTAGAGGAGGAGGAAGACAGGAAAGAGGAGCATTTGCAGCTGAGGTGTTTCTGAGAATCCCAGAATGAGGAACTCGGTGACCAGTGTCTGGTTCATCACAGCCACTGGGGGTGAGGCTCTGACCCTGCTGTGAAGGAAAGACGTTCTCACTGTTTCAACTTGTTCTGAGCATCCCGCAAATATGTGTGTGACCCGCTTTGAAAGAGAACTTCAAATACTATCTTGGTAATAAAAATGGAGATTTGTGTCCTGGAAAACTTTGGGGGGCAGGGGCATCACAGAAGAAGCAGTTGCCCCTAATGGGCAGAGAAGTCCCAGTCCTCACCCCTCCCCTCCCTGGTGCAGGACTGAGACCCCACTCACAAGATCACTGGACCTGGGGCCCTGGTCGGCAAGGGCTGGTCTCCCCACCACACAGAGCACTGAGCATGCATGGTGTTGGGGGGCTTATGGAGAACTGGGGGACCTGATTGTGTTTACAGCCCACTCACCCACTCAGACAGGGTCTGGGGACCGAGAAGGGGTGGGAGGGAGGGGGAGAAGGGAGAGCTGCTTCTGAAGTCTGCTGTCTTCTTCCCAGACTGACCACACCCAGGCAGCACTGGCTGAGAGGGACCCAGGGTCCCTCTGGGACCTGTGCACACACATGCACTGGGCGCGAGGGGCAGGCCTGTCTTTAGGGTGCAGAATGGCCCACAACAGCACCCCCCCGATCAAAGACAAATCATCACCAAACTCTTCAGCTGAATCAAAAGTTCCCCCAAGATAAACCTGGGATAGCACAGACCCAGGTTCATCCATGCAGCTTCTGTAAGTGGGGGTGGCATGACTCCTTCTAGATTATTGTGTCCTGTGGAGCCACTGTGTTGATTTCAAAACAGTGCATCTTGGAAATGTTTCACTGCTTAGATCATAGCACTTTAACGAGAAAAGAAGAGTTTCAGACATCTGCATAAAGTCAGGGGTTTGGCAACCTACTTGCTGGCATTGCTGTTGGGGTGTTGGCTTTCACTAAACATTACAAGGACATGTTGTTATGAGGGGTGGTCTGAGAATGAGGAATCAGATCACCCACTGGAATGTGCCCACTGGTGTGGAAAATGTTGACACATTTCAACCAAAAATCTGATACTTTAAAAAAGAGAAAGATGAGAGATGGGGGAGAGAGAAAGGGAGAGAGTGTTAGAAAGAGGGGAGAGAGGAGAGAGGGGGAGAGAGAGTGTTAGAGGGAGAGACCGAGAGAGAGAGAGACAGAGAGAGGGAGAGAGAGAGGGAGAGAGGTGGATCTTATGCTGCATACTCGCCATGTTGTTCTGTTTACTTTTTAAAAATATGATTAGAGAATTATCATCCTCAAACATAACAGCCAAAGGGATATCATGATTCTTAGTCACAGAGTAAAATGTAATTGTCCACATGATCAAAGCGCTGTTTATATTTAAAACATACACGATACACAGAATCAACATTCAATGATAGTAGGTGCTTACAAAAATATGATAAAAGGCTTCTGGAATCCCTGGTATCCTCTCAAGAAACTTCCTTCTTGGTCCCAAGGAAAAATCTTTAGAGAATCAGAAATTATTAGGAAATAGAGTTGGTTTTAAAAAGAAAAACTACAGTGAGTGACACTTGCAGCCAAGAGCAGGGTCAGTTGGAGATTTGTAACCAGGGCTGGAGAAGCCCTATACCATCTGGAGTAGGTAGACACAGCTCACAGGTAGTGCTTGGTGCACCCTGAGGGACCAATTAGCACAGAACCTGCTCACCCATGGATTCAGGACTCTCTGGAGAAGCTGACCAGCACCTGGGGGACCCATCTAATCACCACCAAGTAAGAACAGAACATATTCTTGGCATCTGATGGCGTGGTCCAGACTCAAACAGGGGCTGGTGCTCAGCAGTAACCAGGGGCTGGCTGCCCAATGGGCATCAGGAGGAGGCAATGGGCATGTCAGGCAGTGAGACTGTCATGGTATTGAGCCAATGAACACACTGACCCACCATTTCTGCCTCGGGCAGACCTTGTCCTTTCTTCCCAGATAGAAGTGTGCAAATATTGGAAAGCCTGGGTGGCTCAGATGGCTAAATGACTGACTCTTGATTTTGGCTCAGGTCATGATCCCAGGATCATGAAATTGAGCCCCTTGTCAGGCTCTGTGCTGAGTGTCAAGTCTGCTTAAGATTCTCTCTCTCTCTCTCTCTCTCTCTGTCCCACCCCCCCCATCTCTCTCTCAAAAAGAAAAATCAAGGTCAACTCCCATTGGCTTAGAGCTGTTGCTGGACATTACCAGGTCCCAGAACCTTGGAGTAGCTAATGGCCAGTTATCAGTGGCCACTGGACATTGTCCTCAGCTTTCTGTGCCCCCTGCTTTACACACAGAGCTAGTGCAGATGCCATCCAGTCAGGCAGCACTCCTCTCCTTACTCCACAAACCTGGGACAATGGATAGTTGCCCTGGGGAAACCACACTAACCCAGGCGAGTGGTGTCAGGCTGCCTCTTTCCTGGAAAGGGTGCGTCTTACAGCTGGTAGCTTTTCATGCCTCCAGGACATTTACTCCAGGACAGTATGTGGAAGCAGTGACTGGCTGGTCACCAGGTCTTCTTAGACTTGTCCAAACTGCTGATCTGGGCTGGACATTTTCAGTTCAAGGTCAGGGCACTTGTCAGCTTGAGTCTCATCTCGGGTTCACCTTAACCCTCAACTGCTTGGTTTCAGAGAAAGGGTCAGCCTGTCACTTGGGATGTTTCCCTTAGTTTTATTTAGGTATGGATGACAAATAAAAGTTGTATGTACTTTGTGTTAACAGCATAAGTTTTTTTTGAAATATACAATATGATGATTTGATAGATGTGTACATTGTGAAGTGATTGCCACAACCAAGTTAAATAACGTATCCATCATCTTGCAGAGTTACTTTTTTGTTGTTGTTGAGAAAGCTTAATATGTATGGTCGTAGCAAATGTCAGGTATAAAGTAAGGTGTATTGTCACCATGCGGCACGCTCACTCCTCAAACCCACCCATCTTGTAACTGAAGGCTTGAACCTTTGTTCAGAATCTCTCTATTCCCCACACCCTTGGCTCCTGGCAGGCACTATTCTACTCTCTGTTTCTATGTGATCACCTTTTTTCAGATTCCACATAGAAAGAGTACCATACACTGATGATCATTTTTGTGTGGTGGATTTCACTGAACATTATGTTCTCTAGGCTCATCCATGTTGTTGCAAATGTCAGGAGATGTTTCTGGCAATGTTCAGTATTCTCTATACACAAGATCATGTTATCTGCAGGCAAGTTACTTCCTTCTTTCCAATTTGGATGGCTTTTATCTCCTTTTTTGACTTATTTATTATTTATCCATTTTTTTCCAAATTTTTATTTTGTTTTTGTCTCTTTAAAATTTATTTAAATTTTAGTTAACATGCAGTGCAATATGGGTTTCAGTAGTAGAACTCAGTGATTTATCATTTATTTTTATTTATTTTTTTCAACGTTTTATTTATTTTTGGGACATAGAGAGACAGAGCATGAACGGGGGAGGGGCAGAGAGAGAGGGAGACACAGAATCGGAAACAGGCTCCAGGCTCTGAGCCATCAGCCCAGAGCCCGACGCGGGGCTCGAACTCACGGACCGCGAGATCGTGACCTGGCTGAAGTCGGACGCCTAACCGACTGCGCCACCCAGGCGCCCCTGATTTATCATTTAAATACAACACCCAGTGCTCATCCCAACAAGTGCCTTCCTTAATGCCCATCACCCATTTAGCCCATCCCCTCACCCACTTCCTTCCATCGACCCTCAATTTGTTCTCTACTGTTCAATGTCTCTTATGGTTCCCCTTTTTCTCCCCCGCCCTCCTCAATATGTTAATCTGTTTTGTTTCCCAAACTCCACATATGAGTGAAATCATATGAAATTTGTCTTTCTCTGAATGACTTATTTTGCTTAGCATGATACAAATGGCAAGATTTGTAGCAAATGGCAAGATTTCATTCTTTTTGATGGATGAGTAATATTCCATTGTGTGTATATATATCACATCTTCTTTATCCATTCATCAGTCAATGGACATTTAAGCTCTTTCCTTAATTTGGCAATTTCTGGTAGCACTGCTAAAAACATTGGGACATATGTACCCTTTCAAATCAACATTTTTGTATCATGTGGATAAATACCTGGTAGTGCAATTCCTGGATCATAGGATAGTTTTATTTTTATTTTTTTTCAGGAACCGCCATTCTGTTTTCCAGAGTGGCTGCACCAGTTTGCATTCCCACTAACAGTGGAAGAGGGTTTCCCCTTTCTCCACATCTTTGCCCACACCTGTTGTTTCCTGAGTTGTTAATTTTAGCTGTTATGACAGGTATGAAGTGGCTTCTCATTGTGATTTTGATTTGTATTTCTCTGATGATGAACGATGTTGAGAATCTTTTCATGTGTCTGTTAGCCATCTGGAGGTCTTTTTTGGAAAAGTGTCTATTCATGTATTCTACCTATTTCTTCAATGGATTATTTTTGTTGGCGGGGCGTGTTGAGTTTGAAAAGTTCTTTATACATTTTGGATACTAACCCTTTATCTGATATGTCATTTCCAAATATCTTTTCCCATTCTTTCAGTTGCCTTTTAGTTTTATTGATTGCTTCCTTCACTGTTCAGAAGCTTTTAATCTTGATGAAGTCCCAAAAGTTAACGTTTGCTTCTGTTTCCCTTGCCTTCAGTGATGTGTCTAGTAAGAAGTTGCTATGGCTGTGGTCAAATAGATTGCTGCCTGTGTTCTCCTCTAAGATTTTAATGGTTTCCTAGGGGCACCTGGGTGGCTCAGTTGGTTAAGCTCCAACTTCGGCTCAGGTTATGATGTTGTGGTTCGTGGGTTCGAGCCCCGCATCGGGCTCTGGGCTGATGGCTCAGAGCCTGGAGCCTGGTTCTGATTCTGTGTCTCCCTTTCTCTCTGCCCCTCCCCCGCTCAGGTTCTGTCTCTCTCTGTCTCTCAAAACTAAATAAACATTAAAAAAAGATTTTAATGGTTTCCTGTCTCACATTTAGGTCTTTCATCCATTTTGAATTTATTTTTGTGCATGGTATAAGAAAGTGGTCAAGTTTCATTCTTCTACACATTGTTGTCCAGTTTTCCCAACACCATTTGTTGAAGAGACTGTCTTTTTTTTCAGTTGGATATTCTTTCCTGCTTCATCGAAGATTAGTTGACCATAGAGTTGTGGGTCCATTTCTGGGTTTTCTTTTCTGTTCCATTGATCTATGTGTCTGTTTTTGTGCCAGTACCATACTGTCTTGATGACCAAAGCTTTTTAATATAGCTTGAAATCTGGAATCATGATGCCTCCAGTTTTCTTTTTTAGGATTGCTTTGGCTCTTGGGGGCCTTTTGGGGTTCCAGACAAATTTTAAGATTGTTTGTTCTAGCTCTGTGAAAAATACTGGTGTTATTTTGATAGGGATTGCATTAAATGTGTAGATTGTTTTGTGTAGACATTTTAACAATATTTGTTTCTCTAATCCATGAACATGGAATATTTTTCCATTTCTTTGTGTTCTCTTCAATTTCTTTCATAAGTTTTTTATAGTTTTCACGTTACAGATCTTTTACCTCTTTAATTAGTTTTATTCCTAAGTATCTTATTGTTCTGGTGCAATTGCAAATGGGATTGATTCCTTGATTCCTTTTTTTCCCAAGATGTATTTTATTATTTTTAAATTGAATTAAATTGAATTAAATTAAATGAAATTATTAAAATTTACATCCAAGTTAGTTAGGATATAGTGCAACAATGACTTGAGGGGTAGATTACTTAAGGCCCCTTACCCATTTAGACCATCCCCCCTCCCACAGCCCCTCCAGAAACCCTCTGTTCTCCATATTTAAGAGTCTCTTATGTTTTGCCCCCCTCCCTGTTTTTATATTATTTTTGCTTCCCTTCCCTTATGGTCATCCGTTCTGTGTCTTAAAGTCCTCATATGAGTGAAGTCATATGGTATTTCTCTTTCTCTGACTAATTTCACTTAGCATAATACCTTCTAGTTCCATCCATGTGGCTGCAAATGGCAAGATTTCATTCTTTTTGATTGCTGAGTAATACTCCATTGTATATATATACCACATCTTCTTTATCCATTCATCCATCGATGGACATTTGGGCTCTTTCCATACTTTGGCTATTGTTGATAGTGCTGCTATCAACATGGGGGTGCATGTGCTCCTTTGAAACAGCCTACCTCTATCCCTTGGATAAATACCTAGTAGTGCAATTGCTGGGTTGTAGGGTAGTTCTATTTTTCATTTTTTGAGTAACCTCCATAGTGTTTTGCAGAGTGGCTACACCAGTTTGCATTCCCACCAGCAGTACAAAAGAGATCCTTTTTCTCCACATCCTCAACAACATGTGTTGTTGCCTGAGTTGTTAATGTGAGCCATTCTGACAGGTGTGAGGTGGTATCTCCTTGTGGTTTTGATTTGTATTTCCCTGATGATGAGTGATGTTGAGCATGTTTTCATGTGTCAGTTGGCCATCTGGATGTCTTCTTTGGAGAAGTGTCTATTCATGTCTTTTGCCCATTTCTTCATTGGATTATTTGTTTTTGGGTGTTGAGTTTGATAAGTTCTTTATAGATTTTGGATACTAACCCTTTATCTGATATGTCGTTTGCAAATATCTTCTCCCATTCCGTCAGCTGCCTTTTAGTTTTGCTGATTGTTTCCCTCACTGTGCAGAAGCTTTTTATTTTGATGAGGTCCTAATAGTTCATTTTTGCTTTGGTGTCCCTTCCCTCTGGAGACATGTTGAGTAAGAAGTTGCTGTGGCCAAGATCAAAGAGGTTTTTGCCTGCTTTCTCCTCAAGGATTCTGATGGCTTCCTGTCTTAAATTTAGGTCTTTCATCCATTCTGAGTTTTTTTTGTGTGTGTGTGTGTATGGTGTAAGAAAGTGGTCCAGGTTCATTCTGCATGTTGCTGTCCAGTTTTCCCAGCACGACTTGTTGAAAAGACTGTCTTGATCCCACTGGATATTCTTTCCTGCTTTGTCAAAGATTAGTTGGCCATACATTTGTGGGTCCATTTCTGGGTTCTCTATTTTGTTCCATTGATCTGAGTATCTGTTCTTGTGCCAGTACCATACAGTCTTGATGATTACAGCTTTGTAATACAGTTTGAAGTCTGGGATTGTGATGCCTCCTGCTTTGGTTTTCTTTTTCAGGATTGCTTTGGCTATTTGGGGTCTTTTCTGGTTCCATACAAATTTTAGGATTGTTTGTTCTAGCTCTGTGAAGAATGCTGGTGTTATTTTGATAGGGATTGCATTGAATATGTAGATTGCTTTGGGTAGTAGTGACATTTTAATAGTATTTGTTCTTCCTATCCAGGAGCATGGAATATTTTTCTTTTCTTTGTGTGTCTTCTTCAATTTCTTTCATAAGGTTTCTATAGTTTTCAGTGTGTAGATTTTTGACCTCTTTGGTTAGATTTATTCCTAGGTATTCTATGTTTTTTGGTGCGATTATAAATGGGATTGTTTCCTTGATTTCCCTTTCTGTTGCTTCATTGCTGGTGTATAGGTAAGCAACTGATTTCTGGGCATTGATTTTATATCCTGCCACTTTGCTGAATTCATGAACCAATTCTAGCAGTTTTTTGGTGGAATCTTTTGGGTTTTCCATATAGAGTATCATGTCATCTGCAAAGAGTGAAAGTTTGACTTCCTCCTGGCTGATTTGGATGCCTTTTATTTCTTTTTGTTGTCTGATTGCTTAGGCTAAGACTTCCAATACTATGTTGAATAACAGTGGTGAGAGTGGATATCCCTGTCATGTTCCTGACCTTAGGGGGAAAGTTCTCAGTTCCTCCCCATTGAGGATGATATTAGTATTGCATCTTTCATGTATGGATTTTATGATCTCGAGGTATGATCTTTCTATCCCTACTTTCTTGAGGGTTTTTATCAAGAAAGGATGCTGTATTTTGTCAAATGCTTTCTCTGCATCTATTGAGAGCATCATGTGGTTCTTGTCCTTTCTTTTATTGATGTGATGAATCACCTTGATTGTTTTGTGGATATTGAACCAGCCCTGCATCCCAGGTATAAATCCCACTTGGTTGTGGTGAATAATTTTTTAAATGTACTATTGGATCCGGTTCTCTAATATCTTGATGAGGATTTTTGCATCTATGTTCATCAGGGATGTTGGTCTATAGTTCTACTTTTTAGTGGGGTCTTTGTCTGGTTTTGGAATCAAGGTAACGCTGGTTTCATAGAAAGTGTTTGGAAGTTTTCCTTCCATTTCTATTTTTTGGAACAGCTTCAAGAGAATAGGTGTTAACTTTTCCTTAGATGTTTGGTAGAATTCCCCTGGAAAGCAATCTGGCCCTGGAGTCTTGTTTTTTTGGGGGGAGATTTTTGATTACTAATTAAATTTCTTTACTGGTTATGGGTCTGTTCAAATTTTCTATTTCTTCCTGTTTCAGTTTTGGTAGTTCATATGTTTCTAGGAATTTTTCCATTTCTTCCAGATTGCCCACCTTATTGGCGTATAATTGCTCACAATATTCTCTTATTACTGTTTTTATTTCTGCTGTGTTGGCTGTGATCTGTCCTCTTTAATTCTTGATTTCATTTATTTGGGTCCTTTCCTTTTTCTTTTTGATCAAACTGGCTAGTGGTTTATCAATTTTGTTTATTCTTGCAAAGAACCAGCTTCTGGTTTCATTGATTTGTTCTACTGTTTGTTTGTTTGTTTGTTTGTTTGTTTTGAAAGCATTAATTTCTGCTCTAATCTTTATTATTTCCCATCTTCTGCTCGTTTTGGGTTTTGCTTGCTGTTTTCTTCCAGCTCTTTAAGGTGTAAGGTTGAGTTGTGTATCTGAGACCTTTCTTCCTACTTAGGAATGCCTGGATTGCTATATACTTTCCTGTTATGACCATCTTTTCTGCATCCCAGAGGTTTGGGGCTGTGGTGTTATTTTCATTGGCTTCCATGTACTTTTTAATTTCTTCTTTAACTTCTTGGTTAGCCCATTCATTCCTTAGTAGGATGTTCTTTAGTCTCTAAGTATTTGTTACCTTTCCAATTTTTTTCTTGTGGTTGATTTTGAGTTTCACAGTGTTATGGTCTGAAAATATGCATGATATGATCTCGATCTTTTTGTACTTGTTGAGGGATGATTTGTGTCCCAGTATGTGGTCTATTCTGGAGAACATTCCATGTGCACTGGAGAAGAATGGATATTCCGCTCTTTTAGGATGAAATGTTCTGAATATATCTGTTAAGTCCATCTGGTCCAGTGTGTCATTCAAAGCCACTGTTTCCTGCTTTATTTTCTGATTAGGTGATCTGTCCATTGTTGTAAGTGGGGTGTTGAAGTCCCCTACTATTATGGTATTGTTATCAATGAGTTTCTTTATGTTTGTGATTAATTGATTTATATATTTGGGTGTTCTCACATTTGGAGCGTAAATGTTTACAATTGTTAGGTCTTGGTGGATAGACCCCTTAATTATGATATAATGCCTTCATTCGTGTTTTGTTACAGTCTTTATTTTAAAGTCTAGGTTGTCTGATATAAGTATGGCTACTCCGGCTACTCCATCTCATCATTAGCATGATAGATGGTTCTCCATCCACTTATGTTCAATCTAAAGGTGTCTTTAGGTCTAAAGTGGGTCTCTTGTAAACAGCATGTAGATGGACCTTGTTTTCTTATCCATTCTGTTACCCTATGTCTTTTGATTGGAGCACTTAGTCCATTGACATTTAGAGTGGGTACTGAAAGATATGAATTTATTGCCATTATGTTGCTTGTAGAGTTAGAGTTTCTGGTAGCGTTCTCTGGTCCTTTCTAGTCTTTGTTGCTTTTGGTATTTATGTATGTATGTATGTATGTATGTATTTATTTATTTATTTAGTCTTTTCTCCCCTCAGAGAGTCCCCCTTAAAATTTCTTGCAGGGCTGGTTTAGTGGTCATGAACTCCTTTAATTTTTATTTGTCTGGAAAACTTTAAATCTCTCCTTCTGTTTTGAATGACAGCCTTGCTCAATAAAGAATTCTTGGCTGCATATTCTACCCATTTATCACATTGAATATATCCTTCCACTCCTTTCTGGCCTGCCAAGTTTCTGTGGATAGGTCTGCTGCAAACCTGATATGTCTTCCCTTGTAGGTTAAGGACTTTTTTCCCTTGTTGGTTTCATAATTCTCTCCTTGCCCGAGTATTTTGTGAATTTGACTATGATATGCCTTGTTGATGGTCAGTTTTTGTTGAATCTGATGGGGGTACTCTGTGCTTCTTGGATTTTGATGTCTGTGTCTTTACCCAGGTTAGGAAAGTTTTCTGCTATGATTTGCTCACATAACCCTTCTACCCTTATTTCTCTCTCTTCCTCTTCTGGGACCCCTATGATTCTGATGTTGTTCCTTTTTAATGAGTCACTGATTTCTCTAATTCTTAAATCGTGCTCTTTTGCCTTAGTGTCCCTCTTTTTTTTCTGCTTCAGTATTCTCCATAAGTTTGTCCTCTGTATCACTGATTCTCTGTTCTGCCTCATCCATCCTTGCTGCTGTGGCATCCATTCGAGATTGAACCTCAGTTATGGCATTTTTTATTTCATCCTGACTAGCTTTTACTTCTTTTATTTCTGCAGAGAGGGATTCTAATCTATTTTTGACTCCAGCTATTATTCTTGTTATCAAGATTCTAAATTATGGTTCAGACATCTTGCTTGTATTTCTTTTAGTCATTTTGAAGGAAGAAAAGGAATTAATGAGGTAAAAAAATTAAAATAAAAAAATTGAAAACAACACACACACACACAAATCAAATAAATGATGCTAGATCCTAGGTTTGTTTTGGTCTGGGTGTTGAAAGGGGCTTGATAGATAAGAGAAAAAAGGGGAAAGGAAAAAAAGGGAAATAGGTTGAAAATTTGAAAAATGAATACACTGAAATAGAATAAAATGAAATGATGGAAGTAAAATAGAATTAGAAAAATTTACAAAAAAAGTAAAAAATATAGTTGAAAAAATTAAAAAATAGTTTAATAAAAAGTGAGAGTAAAAATAGATTTTTTCTCTTTCTGTATTCAAGAAAAAGAAAAACGTAAAAGAGAGAAAAAAAGAAAATTGAATAGATGGACCAGCGAACAGATGGAAATACGATTGGAATTACTTTGTTTTCCCCTAGAAGTCAACTATGAATCACTTTATAGTCTGTAAACTAAGCAGGTGGTAAGACTTGTGTTCTTGAAGAGTGAGGTTGGCCCAATTGCGGGGGCTTAGTGTAACTGCTCCGTTCTCCACTAGATGGCGCTGCTTAGCTTACCGGGGGATTGTTGTGGTGCTCGTAGGTGTGTATGTGCATGTGTGGGAATGGTGAAAATGGCGTCACCCGGCTACCAAGTCTCTAGCATTGGAACTCTGTTCTCACCGATCAGCAGTGGTGCACCCATCCTTTGTCTCCGGCTTCCGTCCACTCCCCACTTGTACACTGTCCGTCACCAAGCCCCAGGCAGCACCTCCCTCCTGAGTTTTATCTCAGATGTGGCTGTTTTTCTCAACCCCTTATTTCTGAGGGACTGTGGCTTTGACCCGTTCTGCCCCTCTGTGGATGGTCTCACCGAGCAATGGCCAGGTGCCAGCTGTACCCAGGAACGTTCCCGGGACTGTGCTGCTGCTGATGCCCAGAGACTGTGGCCGGGTGCCAGCCTTCCTCAGAAAAAGCTCGTGAGACAGTGTAGCAGCAGCGTTTCAGGGATTATGGAAGTGACAACACACATCTGGCACGAGGCTTCACCCCCAACAACCTTGTTCCAGCACCAGTGAATGTGGTTGTTCTCCCAGGTCCACTGGGATCCCTGCCTGTGGGGGGCCACAAAGCCTCTACCAGATGTCCTGCCAGCAGGGGAACCGCCTCTCCCGTGTGGCCTGAAGAACCCCGGACTTCACTCTGCTCTTGGGGATTTGCCCTTCCCACCAGAGCACCGCCAGGTATAGAGCTGCAGAGTTTCAGACTCTGCACTCCCCCTTTTTATAGAGTCTTAATGGAATTTAAACCCTCTCCTTTCTCCTTTCTCTTTTATCCCTTTTTAGTTCAGTCCCTGTGGCTGTTTTCACCTTTCCACTTTCTCTCCAGCTGCTTTTGGGGGGGGTGTTTTTACTGTATTCTCCCCCCCCATTCTCCATCCTCTCTCCGCATGCAAAAACAGCTCCCTGCCCTCTGAGGCTTCTCTCTCCCCCAGTTCACCTCTCCATGCCATGTACCTGCTGAGTTCTATAGTTTAGGTTGTGAAAATTGTTGTGGTAATCCTCAAATCAGTTTTCTAGGTGTGCAGGATGGTTTAGTGTTGATCTGGCTGTATTTCATGGATGCGAGACACAAAAAAAACTTCCATGTTGTTCTGCCATCTTGGCCTCTCCCCCTCCTTGATTTCTTTTTCTGTGCTTTGTTATTGATGTATAGAAATACAACAGATTTCTGCACATTGATTTTCAATCCTGCAACTTTGTTGAATTCATGTACTAGTTCTAGAAATTTTTTGGTGGAGTCTTTTGGGTTTTGGACATGGAGTATCATGTTGTCTGCAAATAGTAAAGTTTAACTTCTTCCTTGTTGATTTGGAAGCCTTTTGTTTCTTTCTGTTGTCTGATTGCTGAGGTTAAGACTCCCAGTACTATGTTAGATAGTAATGGTGAGAGTGGACATCCTTGTCTTGTTCTTGACTGCAGATGAAAGGCTCAGTATTTCCCCATTGAGGATGGTATTAGCTGTGGGTGTTTCATATATGGCCTTTATGATGTTGAGGTATGTTCTATCTATCTCTCCTTTGTTGAGGGTTTTTATCAAGAAAGGATGCTTATTTTGTCAAATACTTTTTCTGCATCTATTGACAAGATCATATGGTTCTTATCCCTTCTCTTATGAATGTGGTGTATCATGTTGATTGATTTGCAAATATTGAACCATCCCTGCAGCCCAGGAATAAATACCAGTTGATCTTGGTGAATAATTCTTTTAATTTACTGTTGGGGTTGATTTGCTGGTAACTTTTTGAGAACTTTTGCATCCATTTTTATCAGGGATATTGGCATGCAATTCACCTTTCTAGTGGGGTTTTTGTCTGGTTTTGGAATCAAGGTAATGCTGGCTTTGTAGAATGAGTTTGAATGAATGGAAAGCTTTCTTTTCATTTTTATTTTTTGGAACAGTTTGAGAAGAATAGGTATTGACTCTTCTTTAAATGTCTGGTAGAATTCCTGTGGGAAGACATCTGACTCTGGATTTTAAAAAAAGTTTTATTTATTTATTTTGAGAGGGAGAGAGAGAGAGAGCGCGCGCGAGCATGATTGGGGTAGGGGTAGAGAGAGAATCCTAAGAAGGCACCACACTGTCAGTGTAGAACCCTATGCACAGCTCGATCCCATGAACCATAAGATCATAATCTGAGCCAAAATCAAGAGCTGGACTCTTAGCTGACTGAGCCACCCAACTACCCCAGGACTTTTATTTGTTAGGAGATTTTTTGATTACTGATTCAATTTATTTACTGGTATGGATCTGTTCAAATTTTCTATTTCTTCCTGTTTCAGTTTTGGTGGTTTGTATGTTTCTGGGTATTTATCCATTTCTTCCAGATTGCCCAATTTGTTGGCATATAATTGCTCATAATATTCCCCTGTGATTGTATTTCTGAGGTATTGATTGTGGTCTCTTCCCTTTAATTTGTGATTTTTTGGATCCTTTTTATTTTTGATAAGTATGGCTAGTGGTTTATCACCTCTTTAGAAGAACCAGCTCTTAGTTTCATTGATCTGTTCTACTGTTTTTTTTTTTTTTTGCTTTGCTTTGTTTTGTTTCTATATTGTTTGTTTCTGCTCTAGTCTTTATTAATGCTCTTCTTCTGCTGGCTTTTGACTTTATTTGCTGTTCTTTTTCTAGCTTCTTTAGGTGTAAGGTTAGGTTGTGTATTTGAGACCTTTCTTGCTTCTTGAGATAGGCCTGTATTGCAATATACTTTCCTCTTAGGACTCCCTTTGCTGCTTCCCAAAGATTTTGGAGTGTTGTGTTTTCATTTTCATTTCCTTCCATGTACTTTTAAAATTTCTTCTTTAATTTCCTGGTTAACTCATTCATTCTTTAGTAAGATGTTTTTTAACCTCCATGTATCTGTGGTCTTTCCAAAATTTTCTTGAGGTTAACTTCAAATTTTATAGTGTGTGGTCTGAAAATATGCTTGGTATGATCCTGATTTTTTGTACTTGTTGAGAGCTGATTTGTGACCCAGTATGTGATCTATTCTGGAGAATGTGCCATGTGCACTCGAAAAGAATGTGTATTCTGCTGCTTTAGAATGGAATACATTCTATATATACAGATCTGAATACATCTGTTAAGTCCATCTAGCCAAGTGTGTCATTCAAAGCCATTGTTTCCTTTTTGATTTTCTGCTTAGATGATCCGTCCATTACTGTAAGTGGGGTGTTAAAGTCCTCTACAATTATTGTATTATTATCAATGAGTTTCTTCATGTTTGTTAGTAATTGATTTACATATTTTGGCTCTATCAAGTTTGGGGCATAAATATTTACAATTGTTAGCTCTTCTTGATGAATAGACCCCCCCCTTAATTATGATATAATGCCTTCTTCATTCTTGTTACAGTTTTTGTCTTAAAATCTAGTTTGTCTGATATAAGTCAGTTTATATAAATCTAGTTTGGCTACTCTGGCTTTCTTTTGACATTTATTAGCATGAAAGATGGTTCTCTATCCCCTCACTTTCAATCTGCAGGTGCTATTAGGTCTAATATGAGTCTTTTGTAGGCAGCATATAGATGGGTCTTCTTAAAAAATCTTTATGATACCCTATGTTTATTTTTATTGGCGCATTTAGCCCATTTATATTCAGGGTGATTATTGAAAGATATGAATTTAGTGCTTTTGTGTTACCTGTAAATCTGGTGTTTCTGGTGATGTTCTCTGTTCCTTTTTAGTCTTTCTTTCCTTGGCCTTTTATTCATTCACTCAAAGAGTCCCTCTTAAAATTTCTTATAGGGCTGGCTTAGGGTCACAAACTCCTCAGTTTTTGTTTGTCTGGGAAACTTTTTTTTTTTTTGAGAGAGAGAGGGCACAAGTGAGCAAGGGCCAGGGAGAGAGAGAGAGAGAGAGAGAGAAAGAAGCAGGGCTCACTTGAATTAGGGCTCCTGTTTTTACCCAAAGCAGGGCTCAAGCTCACCCCAAGAGGGGCTCGAGCTCACCCAATGTGGGACTTGAACTCATGAACCTTGAGATCATGACCTGTGTCAGATGCTTAATGACTAAGCTACCCAGGTGCCCTGTTTGGGAAACTCTTTATCTCTCCTTCTATTCTAAGTGACAGTCTTGTTGGATAAAGTATTCTTGATTGCATATCTTTTCCTCATTCAGCACATTGAATATATCATGACACTCCCTTCTGGCCTGCCAAGTTTCTGTGTACAGATCTGCTGTGAACCTGATGGGTCTCTGCTTGTAGGTTAAAGACTTTTCTCCTTTGCTACTTTCAAGATTTTCTCCTTGTCTGTGTATTTTGTAAATTTAACTATGATATGCCTTGGTGATGACTTGATTTGTTGAATTTAATGTGAGTTCACACTGCTTCTTGGATTTTGATGTCTACGTCTTTCCCCAGATTGGGAATTTTTCAGCTATAATTTGCTCCAATAAACCTTCTGTCCCCTTTTCTCTCTCTTCATCTTCTGGGACTCCTATGATATGAATGTTATTACATTTTCATAAGTTGCTGAGTTCCCTAAATCTACCTTCATGAGCCATTACCTTTGTTTTCCTCTTCTTTTCAGTTTCACTATTTTCCATAATTTTATCTTCTATATTATGAATTCATTTCTCTGTTTTGTCCATTCTCATTGTTATGGCAACCATTCAAGTTTGCATCTTGGTTATAGCATTTTAAATTTTGGGCTGTATAGATTTTAGCTCTTTTGACTGTGCAGTACGGGATTCTTTAGAGTCTTCTATGCTTTTTTTTTCAAACCCCACTAGAATTCTTACAATTGTTGTTTTAAATTCTAGTTCAGATATTTTACTTATTATCTATATTGATTAAATCCCTGTCAGTCATTTCCTCCTGTTCTTTCTTTTGGGGTGAATTCCTCCATGTTGTAATTTTGGAGGGAAAAAATTAATAATGAAATAAAATTAAAATTAAAAAAATAAACACATAATAAAAAGGAAGTTATATCTGAGGTTTGTTTTGACCTGCTTGTGAAGCAAAACTTGATAGAAAAAAGAAAAAAGATAAGACATAACAAATAAAAAAATAAAAAATGAAAATAAATACTTGCTTTTTCTGTATCCAAGAAAAAAAAAAAGAAACAAAAGCAAAACCAGAAAGAAAACAAGGAAATAACCCAAATGGAGCTAGATCCAGTTTCTGCTACAGTTGAAGCTTTGTAGCACTCCATGATCAGTAGACTTAGCACATGCAAGGGACTTGTGCTGGTTTTCTGGGGGAGGGGCCTGCTACTCTGATTCTCAGCTGCAGAATGCCCTGGTGGAGATGTTCCTGGAATGCACAGGGGGTGGGGCATGATGTAACAGTTCTGTTCTCCACTTGGTGATGCTGTTTGGCTCACTGGGATCCCTCAGTACTGGTGGGCTAGAGGTGAAGTTGGCTTTACCCTGCTCTCTAGTCTCTGGATTGGGAAGTTCACACCTTCATGGATGTGCAATAAATCACACCTCATGTGTCCTTGGCTTCTGTCAGTTCCCTGCCTTCACCCTGTGTTTGAGCTGGCCACTTGCAAGGTAACACTGCCCTCCTGGGTTTTATCTTAGGTTCAGCTGTGTTTTAAAAACCCAAACTTCAGAGACCCCCCCACCCCCAGTACTCAGAACCATGCTGATCATCTGGGGGAGGGTCTCACCATGCTGTGGCTGGTACTGGCTTGCTTGTCCCAGGAAATGGCTCAGGTTTATGGTAAATCCCAACACATAGCTGGCGCCAGGGTTTTTCTACCCTCAGTGGGCCTTTGTTTCTATACTGGTAAATGGGGCAGCTCTCTGGAGCCTGCTGGGTCTTTTGCCTGCAGAGAGACCATATCTACCAAATGCACTCCAAGCAGAGGAACTGTTTCTCCCCATGTGACCCAGGGATCTTCAGACTGTGATGTCTGTTCTTGGGGCTCCATCCTGTTTCCTCGCCAGAGCATGGCCAGACATTGAGCTCTAAAACTTCAGACTGCACTCAGCTGCTTATAAAAAAACTGTTGTTATTGGAACCTTCTCCTTTTCCCCCATCACTGGTTTTGAAGAACAATTTTCTTATGCAATCCCCTGTGTGTGTTTTCACTCTTTTTGTCTTCACTCCTAGTTCACCTTTCTGTGATCAAGCCTCCCTCCTCACTGTAGTGCCCATAGCTCTTTTATCCTGTATTGACTCTGCAGTTCATACCTTCCATGAATTTTTTCTTCTGTTTGCGGACGTCAGCTTTATTCTCTAAGTCTTATTGATTGCTTGGGTGCTCAGAATTATTTGATATTTATCTAGCTGTTGGAGGGGAGGAGGCAAGTTTAGGGTCACCCTATTCCTCAGCCGTATTAATCCTGGATCTGTCTTTTATTTCTTTTTATTGCCCATTTGCTCTGGCTAGGACTCTTACTTCTCTGCTGAATGATAGTGTGGGAGTGGGCATCTCTGTCTCATTCCTGATCTTCAAGGAAAAGCTGTTGGATTTCTACCATCACATGTGATGTTAGCTGGGGGCTTGTGTATGACTCACATTTATTGTGTTGACGTACCTTTTTTCTATACCTAATGGCTGAGAGATTGTTATTATGAAAGGATGTTGAATTTTGTCTAATGCTGTTCTTGCATCTGTCCAGATGATCATATGGTTTCATCCTCATTCTGTTAATGTGGTCATCACGTTGATTGATTTGAACATGTTGAGGCATGCCCACATCAGGGATAATCCCACCTGATCTTTTAATGTGTTGCTGAATTCTGTTTGCTAATATTGTGTTGAGATTTTCTCATCTGTGTTCACCAGAGATATTTACCTATAGTTTCTTTTCTTGTGTCCTTGTGTGGCTTCGGTAACAGGGTAGTGCTGGCCTGGTGAAATGACCTCCAGTTCATATTCAAAAGAGTTTGAAGGATAGGTGTTAATCTTTAAATGTTTTGTGGAATTCACACATGAAGCCATCCAGTCCTGGGCTTGTCTTTGCTGGGAAGTTTTTGGTTACTTATTCAATATCCTTACTCACTACTTTTCTGTTCAGACTTTCTATTTGTTTATGATTCAGCCATGGTCAGTTATGTATTTATAGGAATTTATTCATTTCTTCTAGGTTGTCCAACTTGCTGGGATATAATTGTTCCTAGTAGTCTCTTAAGATTGTCTGTATATCTGTGGCATCAGTTGTAATGTCTCTGTCATGTATTTTACTTCTCTCTTGAATCTTTGTGAGTCTATCTAAGGGTTTGTAAAGGGTTTTTTTTTAACAGCTTCAAAAAACCAGCTCTTAATTTCATTGATATTTTCTATTGTGTTTCTAGTCTGTATTTCACTTTCTCCTGTTCAAATATTTATAATTTCCTTCATTCTGTAATTTAGGGCTTTGTTCTTTTCCTGTTTCCTGAGGTGTAAATTTAGGTTTTTTTTATTTGAAATCTCTCTTTTTTTCATGTAGGCATTTATCAGTATAAACTGCTCTCAGAACTGCTTTTGCTGAAAACTGCAAGTTATTGTATGTTGTGTTTCCTTTTTAGTTTGTCTCAAGATATTTTTGATTTCCCCTTTGGTCACTGGCTCTTCAGAAATGTGTTTTCTCAGGGCGCCTGGGTGGCTTAGTTAGTTGAGCATCCAATTCTTGATGTTAGCTCAGGTCATGATCCCCAGGTTGTGAGATTGAGAACTGAGTTGGGCTCCATGCCAAGTGTGGAGCCTGCTTAAGATTCTCTTTTTCTTTCCTTTGCCCCTCTCCTCCACTTGTTCTCTAATTAGCTTTCTGTACTTTTCTCTCTTCTCCTGTGATGGAACTCGGATTCGCATGATGCATATGTTTTTTCACGTGATTACTTTCCATTGCTATCATATGCTTTTTTCACTTCTTTTTCTTTTTATTCTTCTAACTGGCTAATTTCAAATTACTTGTCTTTGAATTCACTGATTTTTTCTTCTTAATATAAATTCTGCTTTTAAGTTCTCTTTTGGGTTTCTCAATTCTGTCACCATAACCTTTAGCTCCAGAATTACTGTTTGATGTTTTTTACGGATTTTTTAAATTAAACTTCCCATTGTTCTCCTGATTTCAGTTAATTATCTGCCTGTGTTCTCTTGTATCTCATTGAGCTCCTTTAGGTGATTATTTTGAAATATTTCTCAGGCAATTCACAGATCTCCACTTCTTTGAGGTCAATCTCTGGAGCTTCATTAGTTTCCTTTGGTGGTGTAATTTTTGCTTTATTATTCATGTTCTTTGTAGTTTTGTATTGGTATCTGTGCATCTGAAAGAATAAATACCTCTCTCAGTCTTTTTAAACTATGTTTAGCAGCTTAAGACCTCGTTTTAGGTCCCCAGGCTGGCAGTATTATTCCTGAGATCTCAGTTGGTGGGGTGGGAGCCCAGTCATGTGGCTGCTGCTAGGTCCATAGTAGGGTCCATGGTTGGTGGTCCTGTTAATGGGGTCTTAGGTGGGTGCGGATTCTATCTGGTCCTTGGATGATGGGACTGTCCTCATGATCTTGTTTAGTAGAGCTGACACTGGAACTAGTACCTGTCCAGGGTCTGCAGACTGGGCCTGTTACTGGATTCACACACAGGTCATTGGGCTGTCCTTGGGCAGGCAGGATTAGGCCTACATGCAGCTGGACCGGAGATAGACTGAAGTCTGCAAACTGGCCTCCAGGGTGGATAGGTGTGCCTCCTGATAGGTTTCTGTGCAGACAGGACTGCCCCATACAGCAGCTGAGTGGGCCTGGAGCCCGGTTACAGGGCTGCATCAGGATCCACAATTGGACTGCTGTTAGCAGGCATGCTGCCAGAGGCACAGGTAGGTGTGTCTCCTGTTGGGTGCCTGGACAGGCCGGAGTGCACCTGACTACCGCTGGAAGGGGATGGCTGAGTTATAAGACCATTTCATGATGTATAATCAGACTAAGGCTAAAGGTCCTGCTTCAGGAGCACAGACAGTGTCTCCCAGTGAAGAACCAGGTTTGGTGATTCATCCACCCTCCCTCAGTAGAGACCCTCCAACCTCTCCCCTCATCTCTGTTCATGCTCACATTTGCTCTGTATTATCTTTAATTCCCAAATACACATAATCACCCGAATCAAGCCCCCTTGGTCCTCACCAAATTTTATTCCAGCATCGGGTCCAACCATCCATATATCTACTAGGAATTTGTAGCTTGCAGCCCAGTGACAGGCCCCAGTTTGGCCTCAGGGCTGCAGTGGTGGACTGGCCACAACATGCCTTTCCTAAAGCATAGACACAACACACACGGCACATGCAGTTATCAATTCGCCCCTTCTCTGCACGCACTCCTGAGTACTTCCCTCCCCCCAGCACCTCCCTCCATGTGAGGCCTACACTACAGCTCTGGTGCCACATCACTGCATGTGAGGACCAGACTGTCCTGCACATCTACTTCCCTGTCCCACAGCCAGTGGACAGGGACTTGCCGGTGTGGGAGAATGAAAGTCCACGCCCCCATTCATGCCAGCTTCATGTTCCAGAGCTGCCCACAGGATCAGACTGAGTTTGAGACAACAACTGGAATCATTCACACTTGTGTTTGATTCTGTGTCCTTCCCTAGCCTGGTTTTCCTGGGGTGCTGCTTTAATAAATCACATTCACAAAGCGCTATCTCAGGATCTACTTCTAGGAAGCCCCTGAGGCAGTCGGCAATGACTGCTAGTGCTGGCTGATGTGCATTCAAGCTGAGGATCAGCTACGGTTCAGGTGGACAGGAGCACCAGTGGAGAGCACGTGTCCTGGGGAAGCCTTGGGGCCACCACTGCAGAAGGAGTAGTGCCAGCTCACCAAGGGCCAAGACGGGCTCAGCATTGCCAAGGACTCACTTGAGAATTCCATTTAAACAGATGCACATGACTCTGAAGTCTCACTTTCAGAAAATGTCTCTTCGTAATCTCTACACTCCCCACACCACCAGAGGGTTCCATCCCTGTCCACTGAAGCCTCCTGGACACCTTCAGAGGATGCACGCAGACATGCTTGGACATGTTCAGGCTTTGGGAACTGCACTTAGCTTCTTGATATTTTAGTTACAGGCAACTAAAACTGACCTGGCAGCCTGAAAACACCACATGAGTGTGTGACCCTATTCTAAACTCCTCAAAACCACATTTACAGTGTACATTCCAGCCCATGGTTCTCCAGAAGAACGTGGGTAATCATTTACTCAGGAAATGATGACTGCGTTGTGCTCAGCTTGAACAAAGCAGGTGGAGACTTTGTGGAAGCAGAGTTCACATTCTAGAGTATGAGACATTCATGCATTCAACTGATATCAGATGCCCACTGCATGCAAGTTATCATTCTAGATTCAGGAGTACAACACGAACAGAACAGACAAAAGAATCCATGGGCTCATGGAGCTTATGTTCTAATAAAATATACGTGGATAAATAAACAATATGATTTCACAAAATAAACAGAGTAATATAGTGTGAATAGCTGGAAGAGAACTTTCAGGTAAGAGGACAAAGAGAGACTCTGTGGGTGGCGTTTCATCTGAGGCCTCAGTGAGACCAAGGTCCAAGACAGGTGAAGGGGTAGCACAGTGAGCAAGTTGGCCATTGGCTTTTCCTGCTGTTGAAGCCCTGAGAGTTCCTGCCCTTAGGACCTTGGATGGCTTAGTTCAAGTGCCACGTGGAACACTGTGCAGCTCCTACAGGGGAAACGCATGTACAATCTATTGTATAAATTACCTTCTTGCTCTTTGCCACTTACATCAGATTCTCTGAGTTCTATTTTAGCTGGTTAAGCTAAACTAATTTAGCTATATAGTCCTATATTAGCAGGTTAAGGCCTGACCATTCCACATTGGCCATTTCCCTTCATTTATTGGATGTAGGAAAATACTTTCTTGAAGGCCACTTTGACATCCTTGTCCCACAGAGAGTAGGTGAGGGTGTTCAAGGTGAGGCTGATTGCTAAGTACAGCACAGTGACCACTTTGCCATTTTCCATGGAAGTGCTGAAGCCTGGGAGGATGTAGGTGTAAACGATGGTGCAGTAGGGGTGGAGGCAGGTAGAGAAATGCCCACTACTTCCCCGGGGCCCAGAAGATGCCCAGAATATAGGCGATGATGCAGCTGTAGGACACCAGGGTGAGCAGGAAGTTGACCACTTCAGCATAAATGTCCATGATGATGATCATAATGTTGTTCAGGGTTTTTGGGCCATGGGAGAGCAGCATCAGTTTGGGGACTCCACACAGAAAATGATGGCTCTCACAGGGACCACAGAATGTTAGTCTGGTCATCAGGCCTGTACAGATGTGCTGACCACACTGACCGCCCGTGCTGCCTAAGAGCAGGGCACAGATGGGCCAGCTCTTCAGAGTGTTGTCATGGAGCGGATGGGGGATGACCATGTAGCAGTCACAGGCCATGGCCGTGTGCAGCAGTGGCCTGACCCCCAGGAATGATGTCAGGAAGAGGAGTTGGACCATGAAGCCTTGGTTGGAAATGATGCCCGGCCGTGACCACCAGGTTCTCCAGCAATTTGGAGAGAACAGTGGATGTGAAAGTGGTGTCTACAAGGGCCAGGTTGGTGGGAAAGAAGTACACTGGGGCACAGAGGCCTGGATGCAGGCTGGTGGTCATGACAATGAGGGCAGAGGAGGAGGGACATGGCCAAGAAGAGAGCCTGCAGCCTAGCCTCCCCCACCCCCCACCCCGAGAAGTGCTGCAGGGACACACCACCCCCCCCCCCACCCCAATGATAAAAACTTCTCTGCAGCCAGGGAGTTGTTTGCAGCCATTCATCAGCTGAAGCCCCCTGGCCCTGGGAGGCAGCAGCCCTTGCAAAGGGAAGCTCAGGGAGTGTGGGGTAGCCTCTGTGAGAATGCTTGCTGCCTGAGACTTTGCTGCACAAAGCATGTAATTAAGATACCAGCAAAGGTCCCTAGGAGACAATCAGAGAAACTGTCCTCTCTGAACTCCCTCCAGACCCTTCCTCCTCCCTCCCCATGGCAGCCTGCTTGTGGCTGGGCCTGCATCACACCACAAATCACACAGAAAGTCCAGTGTGAGGCTTTGTTCTTTGATTTTGGACATTTCCTACATTATCCAGAGACAAGAAGCTCACTGCTGCACTGTGTGCTCAGACTCCAGATTCCCAGAAGGAGAATCCAATTAACTGGGGTTGGGCCTCAAGGATAGGATGGAGTTTTCATCTGTGGGGGCTTTGAGCTGGACACTCATTGGTAGCACAGGGTTTTAGAGGGGAGTGTGTGGTCATGGCTTGGGCACCAGAGGGCTTGGCTGCTCTGTGAAGGTCACAATCAACTGTCAGAGTCAGCTGTGGACTGACCTGGCCATAGCCCTTCATTTGAAGCCACAGCTGCCTAACCCTGCCAGGGCCAGTCCAGGCTGCTCCCTCAGGATGGGAAGCGGGGAATGTGGGTCGCCCAAGCTCTTGGTTCTCACCCTACCCCCTGCTCCTGAGCTTGACAGAAAGTGTACCCCTTCTTTGGATCAGAGACTGGAATACAGGGAAGAAAGGCCCAAACCTAGCCCAGCACAGTCCCACAACCTCAGCTGATGCACCCACCCAGCTCCCAGGCCTATGCACCAGTCCCCACAGCCCTCAATCCTTCTGGGGCCACCCAGCCTCCCTGGACAGGACAGACCCCAGCTCAGTCAAGGAAACCATCTTCCTCATGCCACAGAGAAATCAAATGATGCATGAGTGGAAATGAGGCCAGCCCAATCTCCCTCCCTGGGGCCAGCCCCAGGCAGCTCTGGGGTATCAGGCAGGAGAATCCACAGCATGTCCTAGGGGCTCACAAAGGTTGTGGGCTACCGTGCACAAATATTAACAACATGGCACATCTCAAACAGAGAAAGTTTGTCTTTTCCAGGGAGGAATATGAACAGACTTTCCAATTTACAGAAATATGTCATCAGCTGCAATCAGTTAAGGCTGGAGGGCTCTGGGCTCCTGCTTCATGCAAGTCTAACCCTTTCCCCTCTTTGCTCCACTCCTGCAGAGCCAAGATGCCATTGAGTCAGCAGGACGGAGCTCCCCATCTGCTGGGCACTGATGGCCCTGTCCCATGCCAGATGCCACACAAACCCCTTCTTGGCAGTCACCCAGGACCCGCTGTGTGCAAGCGTGAATTCCTAAAGCCATCTCTGTCTGCAGCATCTGAGCTGCCTGAGCTCCCCTCTAGCACCCCAGGTACCTGTCTGCCTGTGTGGCTGGCTGCCCACCCAGATTCATAAAACCCCAGCTGCAGGCTCACTTCTGGGTCAGGGACCTTGGGCTCTGGTTTCTCTTAAAGATCCTGACCCACTTAGAGACCAAACCATATAGCAGTTTCTCCTCCTTCCTGATCTTGTGCACAGATAGGTCATGGTTGAGCAGATGTGCTGGAGGTCTCTGGGGACTTTGCAATTTCAAACTGACGCAGTGAAAGCCATGAGAAAAGTGATTTCCACCATTTTTTTCCACAATAAAATAGGTCAGGGCAAGAAAAAATCTGCCTTTTGAGAAACATCAAAAGGGAAGTTAGGAGAGATAGTCCACAAAACAAGAAAAGATAATGACAGAAAGTCACTCACTGTGAATGGAAGGGGTGCACCCTAGACCACCTCCTGTGTAAATGTAAGATCTCTACATTTTCATTCAGACACAGGAAAGGTCTGGTGAGATAGAGAGTGGGTGGGGCTTGAGGCTGAAACCATCTCTCCTGGTTCTGTGACCCCCTTGTTTGCTGTAACCTTTAAGTGGAGTTTGTCCTCTCAAGTGGATGTTGGAGTGTTGGCTAGCTCGGAGAGCAAGAGCTGTAACCCCATCAGGAAGTAAACAGGGACCCCTGTGGTGTTGAAAAAGATGAGGGTGCCTGGGGCCACAGGGGCAGGGCTTCAAGGCCCACAAGTGTGAAAGCAGCATGAGCTGACAGCCTCTCTCTCAGAGACGATCTCAGATAAGAGTAAGAGCCATATGAAACCAATCCCTGGAGGAAGAACGGGGTTTTATGTTAAATAGAATTTATTTCTTGGAACAGATTTTGGACATACACAAAAATGGAGAAGACAGTACAGAGAGTTCCTATAAGCCCCAGACCCAGTTTCCCTTATTATTAACACTTTCCATTATGATGGGATATTTGTTATCGGTAATGAATCCATATCGATATATTATCATCACCTAAAGTCCACAGTTGATTCAGATTGCTTTATTTTCTACCGTAAATTTGTTCCTTTTTCTGTCCCAGGATCTCACCCAGGACATCACATGCCATTTAGGGTCCTCTTGGCTGACATTGTCTTGGACTTTCCTTGGTTTTGATGACCTGGGCAGTTTTGAGCGGTGCTGGCCTGGCTTTTGGAGACTGTTCCTCTCTTGGGATTTGTCTGCTCTTTTCTCATAATCAAATGAGGGTGGTGTAGTTCAGGAGGAAGATCACACGGTGAGGTGTAACCTCATGTCTCCTCAACATCAGGAGACTTCCATCACTTGATTGCACTGTTGATGTGGCCTGGAGAATATGGTTTTCTCTATCATCATTTTTAAGTGCCCAGCCCAATGCCAAGTGTCCCAGTTGGGGGAGGAGAGTCCACACTGTCAGGCTCAACCCAAACCTCCCATGCCCCGGGGTCTCTGGAATGGGTGATGAGGCACAGTGAGCTCATTGCAGGTGGCTCCTTCATCTGAATGGTGAAGAGGCCCCAAACTGGCTGCTAGAGTATCTGTTGGTGGTCTGTCTACAACATGCCCAAGATTAAAAGATAATATGTACAAGGAAAAGCCAGTAATTTATCTTAGTGACCAAGTTCAGAAAATATGGCATACAGATATTAGTCATTGTGAAAGAGCCAAAGAAGGGAACATTATTAATTTAAAGTGGTTCTTAACTTTGCAAAAGTATTAACCACTAGTCCCGAGCCTTCTAATTCCTTCACCTCAACCATTAGCACATAGTTTTAGTCTCTGATCAATAATTATTTATTTCACATGACAGTAAATGCAATAGAGTTTCAGCAACTCAAGATCTGAATAATTCCTCTACTTTACCTAGATGTGATATAACCTTTGACTATGTCTGATTTTCCTAATTGACACATTCTTTTAAAGGGATTATGTTGATCCATAAAAATAATCAGTGACCAAGGGTGCCTGCAACACTAACTGTATCTCATGGGGCACAGCATGTAGCCATAATTTGTAGCATATAAACTTTAATATCTATACTGATTTAGTTAATAACAGTCTGGTGGGCACCGGCCAAATGGGTAGAACTGTCCCAGGGCTGTGAGGATTCTCAGAATAGTGCAAAAGTCTCTCTTCTCCAGAGGTTTCCAGGTCCACAGGGCAGCAACACTCAGCAGGATGCTAATGGACCCAATAACACTCTTTCTGACTTCAAGTTTTCTATGAGGTTATAGTAATCAAGGCATAAGAATGGACATGTAGATGGAATACAACTCAGAGTACAGAAACAAACCTGTGTAACTATTGCCAATCGATTTTCCACAAATCTACCAAGACCATTCAGTGGGGAAGAAACAATCTTTTGAATAATGGTGCTGGGACAACTGGACATCTACCTGCAAAAGAATGCAGCTGGACCCTTGCCTCATGCCAGAATTCACTAAAAAGGGTCAAAAGCCTAAGAATTAAAACTATAAGACATTTACAAGAAAATATAGAGGCATATATATCATCATGACCTTGAATTTGACAATGTCTTTTTAGATATGACAAGAAAATGACTGGAAACCTGATAAAAATAGATTAATAGGACTTTGGACTTTAAAATTTATGTGTCAAAAGACACTATCAAGAAATTGAAAAGACAACCTAGCAAATGGAAGGAAATATTTGCAAATTATACATCTGATAAGGGACTTATATATGGAATTAAAAAACCCTACAATTCAATAATACAAAAATCAATAACCTGATTAAAAATAGGCAAAGGATGCACGTGTCCCTTCAAAACAGCACACCTGTATCCCGTGGATAAATGCCTAGTAAGGGGCATTAAGGAATCTACTCCTGAAATCATTGTTTCACTATATGCTAACTAATTTGGATGTAAATTTTAAAAAAGAAAAAATAAAATTAAAAAATAAAAAATAATGTAATTTATAATAATAAAAATATATAATGTAAAAAAATAGGCAAAGGGTCTGAATAGAAATTTCTCAAAAGAAGATATATAAATGGCCAATGAGTAGATGAAAAGATGCTCAACATCATAAGTCATCAAGAACATGCAAATCAAAACCACACAAGTTACCACTTCACACCCACTAGGACAGACAATAACTAGTGTTGCTGAGAATGTAGAGAAATCTGACCATTCATGCCCCACTGGTGGGAACATAAACTGGTGCAACCACTTCAGAAAACAGTTTTGTGGTTCTCTGTCTGTGAAATATGGAGTCACCATCTGACCCAGCAGGTATATATGCAGGTATGTACTCAGGTATAGAGGTACCCAAGAGAAATGAAAGCATCTGTACACAAAACAATTGTATACAAATGTCAGCAAGTAGCAGCAAAACCCGTAATAGCCAAAAAGTGGAAACACATCAATTCTCATCAACTAATGAGTAGTTAAACAAAATGTGGTACATCAGCAAGGAGACACAGATCTTGTGCACTGAAAATTACACAACGGTGTTGAGAAAACTAAAGACCTAGATGAATGGCAAGACATTCCATGAAATGTTACTGGGTCATAGACAGGAAGGAAATCCTGACATAGACACTATGAGGGTAAACCTTAATGGCACCATGCTAAGTGGAAAACGTGGTCACGATATACCAAGTATTACAGGATTCTACTTCTATGATATGTCCAGAAAAGCCCTTGCATGGCACCCCAGGTGAAGCTCCACAGGCTTCCTCCCGTCTCTGAGGGTACAAGGTCCAAAGTAACCTCTATGAAACTTGCTCAGGACCATCTGCAAGTAACAAAGATATTATGTGATCACTGTAGTCCCCCCTTACCCATGGGGGATGACCAAAACCACAGAAAGCACCAGACTCTACATATACTGCTTTTTAGGGGTCTTGTTCCTTCCTGAGCCCAAGCCCCTCACTCGTCTCTTCATTGGTACCTCTTTCACCATCTTCTCCATCGACAGCCATTGGCCTCCCTTAGCTTAGCCTCCCAGGGAGCCCTGACCCCTGGGACTTTTCCACCAGTCACCTCTGCCCTGGGCTGGCAGTGACCCTGAGCTCTGATATCTGCTAACCACAAAGGAAAGTGCTCAAGGCCTGAGCTCCCTGCCTTAACATGATTTTTACTCCAGAGCCCCACAGGTTCACAAGAGTGGTTCCCAAGCTTGGCTGCACATGGGAGTCAAGTGGAAAGGCCCAGGTTAGGTCTCAAAACATGACATCAGAATGGCTGATGATCGACCCAAGCACCCATGTTGATTAAAGTTCCCCAGATGGGTGATGGATGTCAATATAGCACCAAGACTCAGAACAAGCATCTAAAAATCAAGCTCCTGACTGATCTAGTGCACTTCTGTTCATGTAGAATCAGCAACACTTTCTATGGACTGAAATGGGTCCTTTGCCTTTTGAAAAAGTTTGTAGAATTCTATGTATTGTTTTCTTCTTTGCTTTATTTTGATCAGTTCAAGGAGTTCAAGCAAGCAAGTAACCAGAAAACAAGGAAATTCAGAGAAAGTAACTCTAGAGACAGCAGAGCTTAAATAGCCTCTCCTCCCCCAACCTAAGAGGGGACAGCAGGCCCAGCCCAGGACCTTAGTGTGATGGTCTGAGGCCTTTGAAAAGCTGGGGACTGGCAGGTCCCAAGGTGCAGTGCAGGTCATTCCTCTGGAGAGGTGCTCAGGTAGAGACTTGCCCTCAAGACAGACAACAGGATGAACTCCCACAGAGTGGGAGTGTCAGCATCACTTTCTCTTTGACATTGATCATTTGAATGAATGTTTTAAAAAAATGTTTATTTATTTCTTTTGAGAGAGAGAGAGCAGGAACCAACAGCACCAGGATTGGTGGCCGTCAGTTCCTACGGTTTGCAGGACACTGTTGAGAGTATTTTACTATCTCCTCTGTGGCAGTAAGTTGTTTGACATAATCATGGCAATGATTTTTAGATTTAACACCAAAAGCAAAAGCAACAAATTTGAAAATAAACTGCAGGGACTACATCAAACTAAAAAGCTTCTGCACAGCAAAGGAAACCATAAACAAAGTAAAAAAAAGCAACCTATAGAATTGGAGAAAATTTTTGCAAGATGTATTATATAGTAAGGGGTTAATATCCAAAGTATGTAAAGAACTCATACAATTCAACAGCAAAAAAATAATCATATTAAAAAATGGACAGATGACCTGAATAGACATTTTCCAAAGAAGACATACAGATGGCCAATAGACACATGAAAAGATGCTCAACATCACTCACCATCAGGGAAATGCAAATCAGAACCACAATAAGATATCACCTCATACCTGTCAGAATGACATGTATCAAAATGATAATAAATAACAAATGCTGACAAGGATGTGCAAAAAAAAAGGACCCTCATGTATTTTTGGTGGGAATGTCAACTGGTGCAGCCACTGTGGACAACAGTATGGACATTCCTCAAAAAACTAAAAATAGAACCACCATATGATCCAGTAATTCCACTTCTGGGTATCTGTCCAAAGAAAATGAAAACACTAATTCAAAAAGATTTATGCACCTCTATGTTTATTGCAGCAGTATTTACAATAGCTAAGATACGGAAACAACCTAAATGTGGATGAATGGATAAAGAAGATGTGATTTATATACATAATATATTTATATATGTGTATTATATATATAATATTATTCAGCCATAAAAAGAAGGAAATCTTGTCATTTCCAACAACATGGATAAACCTTGAAGGACATTATGCCAAACGAAATAAGTCAGGCAGAGAAAGACAAATAAGTTATGATTTCACTTACATGTGGAATTAAAAAAAGTTCATAAAAACACAGAACAGACTGGCAGAGCTGAAGGCTGGGGTGGAGAGCAGGTAAAATGGGTGAGGGGGGTGAGCAGGTACAGACTTCAAGTTATAAAGTAAACAAGTCATGGGATGTCAAGTTTGGCATGGTGACTACAATTAATTATACTGAACTGCATATTTGAAAGGTGCTAAGAGAGTAAATCTTAAAAGTTCTCATTGCAAGAAAAAAAACTTTGTAACTACGTGTGGTGATGGATGTTAGCTAGACTTGTGGTGATCATTTCTTGATATATACAAATATCAAATCATTATGTTTTACACCTGAAATTAATGTAATGTTATATGTAAATTATACTTTAATAAAAATTAATGCTGTATAAAATTATAAATAAAAATAAAAGACTATATATACTAACATAAAATATGGATTTGGGTGATATGATGTGTCAGTGTAAGTTCATTGGTTGTAGCTGACATACGTTTCTGGAGAGGTGTTGACAGTGGGGAGAGACAGGGAGTATATGGGAAATATCTATACTTCCTGATCAGTTTTGTTGTAAACCTAAAAATGCTTTAAAAAAGAAAGTCTATTTTTAAGTTATAGGGAAATATGTAAAAAAAATAAACATTTAACTCAAGAAACAAGAAAAATCCCCCCAAAAAAAGGAACCAAAAAGAAATAGGAGGAAGGATCGGTGTGGACAAAAAGCAAAGCAGTAGCAACGATCACTCTGAGGCTTGCCCCCCCACCGCGCTTCCCTGTGGAACTACCCTACTGCTCACATCCCTGAGACAAAATTAAAACCACAGTGGGATACCGCTACATGTCCATTAGAACAGCTGCCATTGAAAAGACTGACAGCACTAAGTGTTGGGAAGGATGAATCTCCCGTTCAGTCTTGGAGGGGTGAAAATGGGTAGAATTACTTTAGAATAAAGGCCCAGAATATCTGCACCTAAGTTAAATGAAAACATATGGCCATGAAAAACTGTGCAAGAATGTTTGGAGCAGCTTTATCCATAATACCCAAAACAGCAAAATCAACACAGGTGTCCATCAGTAAGAAAATGGAAAAACAAATGGTGGAATACACCTGTGGTAGAATACTCCCTGGTAATATAAGCAGACTGTGGAATTGCAGAGCAGCATGGATGAGTCTCAAGGACATTATGTTAAATGTAAGAACCCTTACACAAAAGAGTACATACCACATGATTCTGGCTTATATGGAATTCTAGACCATGCAAAACTGTCTTATGGTAGAAAGAATTAAAACTGGTTGCATCAGGAGAAGGGGTGGGCATTGGCTAGAAAGGAACATGAAGGAACCTTCTGGATGTGATGGTAATGTTCTGTAACTTGGTAGATGTTTGGGTTACACAGCTTAATGCATTTGCCAAAACTCAATGAATATACACTTAAGATTGTACATTTTGTTGTATATAAATTAGACATCAAAAGAAAACAGTATAAATAAATATTGAACTCTAGTTAGTGCATACTGAAGTATTTAGGAGAAATTGCATAGATATCTGCAATGTATTTACCCAACATCAAATAAAATGTTGATTTATAAAGATACAACTCTTAACTATACTTTGTCATTCTAATTCAAATTATTAGATAAAAGGCAAAAACATAGAGTATTATTCAAGAACCAAGGAAACATAAAATGAATATCTAATTAATCATGCAAAGGATGAAAATGAAATGACATTATTAGATTTTTATTGAAATGTTAAAAGACCAACATAACAATTCCATACTTTAAGAATTTTGTTGTTAAGTTGTGACTTTAATTTTGTGCAGTTTTTCACTGACTGAATAAAGCTCTTTTGGGCCCCACTTCAATCAGGTGGACAGTGTGAGCAGATGGGTATGAATCGTTCCCAAATATTGGTCTCTGACCCCTTTATCTTCAACTATATACTTCATTTCTTACTTGATAACTTTGAACCAAAATTCTTTGGTTTTTAGCCAGAGTTATAGCTGTGCTTTTTTTTCTTTTATTGAGAGTAGGTTTTAGCTTTTGGTTTAATGTTTATTTATTTTTGAGAGACAGAGTGTGAGTGGGGAAGGGGCACACTCTCTCTAAAAAGTAATAAACATATAAATAGATAGATAGATAGATAGATAGATAGAAACCATATCTTGTCATCTTTAATTTCTTCATGTATACATAACATTTTCATGCATATTCACTGTATAGATCTCATTATTTTTATGATTGTTCCCTGCCCCTCAGAGAGTCCTGAACTAGGATGAGGGAGGCTTTTCGTCATCTTGCTCTTCAGGCTGACAGACAAATGGAAAGTACTTTCTAGACAAGGTTACCTTTGCAATTCCATGTATTAGCAGAGCCTAGAGCTGTCCAGATGCATTTTCAGGTGAAGCTAGACCAGATTTCAGACTTTTAAAATATCACATGTTGGTATTCATGCTACTTTGACTCTTTTTTTTTAATTTTTATTTATTTTTGACAGAGAGAGAGAGCATGAGTAGGAGAGGAGCAGAGGCAGAGGGAGACACAGAATCTGAAACAAGCTCCAGGCTCTGAGCTGTCAGCACAGAGCCCGACGCAGGGCTCGAACTCACAGACCGCGAGATCGTGACCTGAGCCGAAGTCGGATGCTCAACCAACTGAGCCACCCAGGCGCCCCTACTTTGACTCTTAAACACAAAGTTGGATTCTGGGCTTCCAGTACGTGAGTTGTGCTGTCTACAATGACCAGGGCATCATGGAAGCATCAGTAGAGATGTTGCCTTTCTCAGTGCTGGCCTCCATCCTGGGATGATTAATTCTAATATGCCTTCCTTCACCTGATTTTCTTTTATTCTTCTTTTAAATTGAAGTATAATTATCATATAGTGTTACATTAGTTGCAGTGTACAATATAGTGATTTAATAATTCTATGCATTTCTCAGTGCTCATCAAGATAACTGAACTTGTAATCTCCTTTATCTATTTCCCCCATCCCCACCACCCTTCTGACAACCAGTTTGTTCTCATATTTAAGGATCTGTTCTTTTGTTTGTTTCTTTTATTCTTTGCTTATTTGTTTTGTTTCTTAAGTTCTACATGAGTGAAATCATATGGTATTTATCTTTTCCTTCTGACTTATTTCGTTTAGCATTACACTCTCTAGTTCTATTCGTATTGTTGCAAATAGCAAGATTTTATTCTTTTTTTATGGCTGAGTAATATCCCTGTGTGTGTGTGTGTGTGTGTGTGTGTGTGTGTATCATATCTTCTTTATCCATTCATCTATGGATGGACACTTTGGGCTGCTTCCACATCTTGACTATTGTAAATAACGCTGCAATAAACATGGGAGTGTATATATCTTTTTTGAATTAGTGTTTTCATTTTCTTTGGGTAAATAGCCAGTAGTGGAATTACTGGATCATATAGTAATTCTATTTTTAACTTTTCAAGGAATCTCCATATTGTTTTCCACAGTGACTGCACCAATTTGCACTCCCACCAACAGTGCACGAGAGTTCCCATTCTCAATTTCCTCACCAACATCTATTGTTTCTTGTCCCTTTTTTTAAATACAGAATTTATTGTCAAATTGGCTAACATACAGTGTGTAAAGTGTGCTCTTGGTTTTTTGGGGTAGATTCCCATGGTTTATCGCTTATATACAACACCCATTGCTCATCCAAACAACTGCCCTCCTCAATGCCCATCACCCATTTTCCCCTCTCCCCCACCCCCCCCATCAACCCTCAGTTTGTTCTCTGTATATAAGAGTCTCCCTCCCTCTCTGTTTGTAACTATTTTTTTCCTCTTCCATTCCCCCATGGTCTTCTGTTAAGTTTCTCAAGATTCACATATGAGGGAAAACATGATATCTGTCTTTCTCTGACTGACTTATTTCACTCAGCATAATACCTTCCAGTTCCATCCACGTTGCTGCAAATGGCATGATTTCATGCTTTCTCATTGTCAAGTATTCCATTGTATATATATAAACCACATCTTCTTTATCCATTCATCAGTTGATGAACATTTAGGCTCTTTCCATAATTTGGCTATTGTTGAAAATGCTGCTGTAAATATTGGGGTACATGTGCCCTTATGAATCAGCACTCCTGTATCCTTTGGATAAATTCCTAGTAGTGCTATTGCTGGTTCGTAGGTTACTTCTATTTTTAATTTTTTGAGGAACCTGCATACTGTTTTCCAGAGTGGCTGCACCAGTTTGCATTCCCACCAAAGGTGCAAAAGGGTTCCTGTCTTTCCACATCCTTGCCAGCAACTGTTGTTTCCTGAGTTGTTAATTTTAGCCACTCTGACAAGTGTGAAGTGGTATCTCAGTGTGGTTTTGATTTGTATTTCCCTGATGATGAGTGACATTGAGCATCTTTTCATGTGTCTGTTGGCCATCAGGATGTCTTCTTTGGAAAAGTGTCCGTTCATGCCTCTTGCCCATTTCTTCACTAGATTATTTATTTTTTGAGTATTGAGTTTGGTAAGTTCTTTATAGATTTTGGATACTAACCCTTTATCCAATATGCATTTGCAAATATATTTTCCCATTCTGTCAGTTGCCTTTTAGTTTTGTTGATTGTTTCCTTTGTACTGTAGAAGCTTTTTATCTTGATGAGGTTCTAATAGTTCATTTTTGCTTTTAATTCCCTTGGCTTGGGAGATGTGTCGAGCAAGAAATTCCTGTGGCTGAGGTTAGAGAGGTTGTTGCCTGCTTTCTCCTCTAAGGTTTTGATGGTTTCCTGTCTTACATTTAGGTCTTCATCCATTTTTAATTCATTTTTGTGTATGATGTAAGGAAGTGGTCCAGTTTCATTCTTTTGAATGTTTCTGTCCCATTTTCCCAGCACCATTTGTTGAAGATACTGTCTTTCTTCCCTTATTATTCTTTCCTGTTTTGTCAAAGATTATTTGACCATATAATTGTGGGTCCATTTCCAAATTTTCTATTCTGTTCCATTAATCTATGTGTCTGTTTTTTGTGCAGTACCATACTGTCTTGATGACAACAGCTTTGCAATATAGCCAGACTCATGATACCTCCAGCTTTTCTTTTCTTTTTCAGGATTGCTTTGGCTACTTGGGGACTTATGTGGTTTCACACAAATTTCAGGATTGTTTGTTCTAGTCCCCGAAAAATGCTGGCAGGATTTTGATAGGGATTGCAATAAATGTGTAGATTTCTTTGGGTATTGTAGACACTTTAACAATGTCTTCCAATCCATAAGCATGGAATTTTTTCCATTTTTTGGTGTCTTCTTCAATTTCTTTCACAAGTGTTCTAGGGTTTTCAGAGTACAAATCTTTTACCTTTTAGTTAGGTTTATCCCTAGGTATCTGACTGCTTTGGATGCAATTGGAATTGGGATTGATTCCTTGATTTCTTTTTCTGCTGCTTCATTATTGGTGTGTAGAAATGTGACAGATCTGTACATTGATTTTATATCCTATGATTCTGCTAAATTCATGTATTAGGTTTAGCATTTTTTTGGTGGAGTCGTTTGGGTTTTGGACATAGAGTATCACGTTGTCTGCAAATAGTGAAAATTTGACTTTTCCCTTGCTGATTTGGATGCCTTTTATTTCTTTTTGTTGTCTGATTGCTGAAGCTAAGCCTTCCAGTACTATGTTAAATAGTAATGGTGAGGGTAGTCATACCTGTCTTGTTCCTGACTGTAGGGGAAAAAATCTCTCAGTATTTCCCCATTGAGGATGATATTAGCTGTGGGCCTTTCATATATGGCCTTTATGATATTGATGTATGTTCCATCTATCCCCACTTGTTGAGGGTTTTTTTAAATCAAGAATCGGTTCTGAATTTTGTCAAATGCTTTTTCTGCATCTATTGACAGGATTATATGGTTCTTATCCTTTCTCTTATTAATATGATGTATCATGTTGATTGATTTGCAGATTTTAAACCACTCCTGCGACCCAGGAATAAATCCCACTTGATCGTGGTGAATAATTCTTTTAATGTACTATTGGATTCAATCTGCTGGTATCTTGTTGAGAATTTTTGCATTCATATTCATCAGGGATATTGACCTGTAATTCTCCTTTTTATGGGAGTTGTATCTGGTTTTGGAATCAAGGTAATGCTGGCTTTATAGAATGAGTTTGGAAGCTTTCCTTCCATCTCTGTTTTTTGGAACAGTTTGAGAAGAATAGGTATTAACTCTTCTTTAAATGTCTGGTAGAATTCCCATGGGAAGCCATCTGGACTTTTGTTTGTTGGGAGATTTTTGATTACTGATTCAATTTTTTTGCTGGTTATAGGTCTGTTCAAACTTTCTATTTCTTCCTGTTGCAGTTTTGGCATTTGTATGTTCCTAGAAATTTATTCATTTTTTTCCAGATTTTTTGGCCCAATTTGTTGGCATATAATTTTTCATAATATTCTCTTGTGATTTATTTCTGAGGTGTTGTGATCTCTCCTCTTTTGTTTGTGATTTTATTTATTCAGGTCCTTTCTCTTTTCTTTTTGAGAACCTGGCTAAAGTTTATCAATTTTGTTAATTCTTTCAAGGAACCAGGTCTTAGTTTCGTTGGTCTGCTCTGCTGGTTTTTTGTTTGTTTGTTTCCATATCATTAATTTCTGCTCTATTCTTTATTATTTCCCTTTGTCCACTTTATTTGCTTTTCTAGCTCCTTTAAGTATAAGGTTACGTTATGTATTTGAGTCTTTTCTTGCTTCTTAAGGTAGGCCTGTATTGCAATATACTTCCCTCTTTGGACTGTCCTTGCTACATTCCAAAGGTTTTGGACTGTAATGTTTTCATTTTCATTTGCTTCCATGTACTTCTTCATTTCTTCTTCAATTTCATGACTAACCTTTTCACTTTTTAGTAGGATGTTCTTTAACCTCCATGTATTTGTGGTCTTTCCAAATTTTTTCTTGTGGTTGCCTTCAGGTTTCATAGTGTCGTGGTCTGAAAATATGAGATCAAGCATGGCATGATCTCAATTTTTTGTACTTGTTGAGGGCTGATTTGTGGCCCAGTATGTGATCTATTCTGGAGAATGCTGCATGTGCACTCGAAAAGAATGTATATTCTCCTACTTTAGAGTGGATTGTTGTGAATATATCTGTTAAGTCGATCAGGTCCAGTGTGTCATTCAAAGCCATTATTTCCATGTTGATTTTCTGCTTAGATGATCCGTCCTCTTAAAGCAATGGTTCCCTACTATTGTTACATTATTATCAATGAGTTTATTTATGTTTGTTATTGGTTACATATTTTGTTGGTTATTGATTATATATATTGTTATTGGTTTATATATTTAGGTGCTTTCAAGTTTGGGATATAAATATCTGCAATTTTGTTAGATCTTGTTGGAGAGAAATGATATAGTAGATTTCTCAACCCTTGGTACAGTGTTTGATTTAAAATCTAGTTTGTCTGATTTTAAGTATGGCTATTCTTGCTTTTGATGTCCATTAGCATGATAGGTGGTTTTCCATCCCCTCACTTTCAATATGCAGGTATCTTTAGGACTAAAATGAGTCTCTCGTAGGCAGCATATAGAAAGGTCTTGTATTTTTATCCAATCTCTTCCCCTATATTTTTTGATTGGAGCATTTATTACATTTACATTCAGAGTGATTATTGATAGATATAATTTAGTGTCATTGTATTACCTGTAAAGTTGGCATTTCTGGTGATGTTCTCTGTTCCTTTCTAGTCTTTGTTGCTTTTGGTCTTTCCCACTCAAAGAGTCCTTTTTAATATATCTTGCAGGGCTGGTTTAGTGGTCATGAACTCCTTTAGTTTTGGTTTGTCTGGGAACTCTTTATCTGTCCTTATATTCTGAATGATATCCTTGCTGGATAAAGTATTCTTGGCTAAAGATTTTTCCCATTCAGCACATTGAATATATCGTGCTACGCCCTTCAGGCCTGCTAAGTTCCTGTGGGCAGATCTTCTGTGAACCTGATCTGTCTTCTCTTGTAGGTTAAGGAATTTTTTTCCCTTGCTGCTTTCAGGATTCTTTCCATGTCTGTGAATTTTGTGAATTTGACTATGACGTATCTTGGTGATGGCCTGCTTTTGTTGAATTTAATGCTGGTTCTCTGCTTTTTGGATTTAGATGTCTGTTCCCTTTCCCAAATTAGGGAAGTTTTCAGCTACAGTTTGCTCAAATAAATCTTCTGCCCACCTTTCCCTCTCTTCTTCTGGGTCTCCAATGGTATGAATGTTATTATGCTTTAAGGAGTTGCTGAGTTCCCTAGGTCTGCCCTCATGATCCAATACCTTTGTTTCTCTCTTTTTTTCAGCTTTATTATTTTCCATAATTTTATCTTCTATATCACTATTTGCTGCTCTGCTTTGTCCATCCTTGTTGTCATGGCATTCATTCAGGTTAGTATCTTGGTTATAGCATTTTTTAAAAAATTTCAATCTGACTAGTTAGTAAGGGATTCTCTAGTGTCTTCTATGCTTCTCATAGCCCAGGTAATATCATTATGATTGTTGTTTTAAATTATGGTTCAGGCATCTTATATCCATTCTGATTAAATTCCTGGCCCTTACTTCTTCCTATTCTTTCTTTTGGGGTGAATTCATCCATCTTGTCATTTTGTCTAGGTCACTGTGTGTGTGTGTGTGTGTGTGTGTGTGTGTGATTGTTAGGAAAGCCTGATATGTTTCCTGGTCCTGAGAGTAATGGCTATATTAAGAAGAGGTCCTACATTGTCCAGGGTGTGGTGCTTCAGGAGATGTTTCAGAGCATGCACTCTGCTGCTATGTTTTGCCTTTCCTTCCCTCAGGTCTATTCGCTGTAGAATTTCTCCTTGTCTGCAGTGGGGGGTGTTTGGACCTTGTCCAGTATGTGGCAATTTTTAAATAAGTGTGTTTTGGTCTGCTTGTTAAAAGAAGCTAGATCCATGGGGCGCCTGGGTGGCTCAGTCAGTTGAGCGGCCAACTTTGGCTCAGGTCATGATCTCATGGTTCACGAGTTAGAGCCTCACATTGGACTCTTACAGCTCAGAGCCTGGAGCTTGCTTCAGATTCTGTGTTCCCGTCTCTCTCCCTTCCCCTCCCCTGCTCATGCTCTGTCACTTTCTTTGTCAAAAATAAAATTAAAAAATAATAAAAAATATTTTTTAATAAAAAAGAATCTAGATCCTATTTCCCCTATAGCTGAAGTTTTGCTGTACTCTATGATCAGTAGCCTAAGCGTGTGGAAGGGATTTGTGGTAGTCTTCCGGGGGAGGGGTCTGCTGCATTGATTCATCAGGTGCACTTGCCCTAGTGGAGATGCACCTGCAGGGCTCAAGATGGCAGGGCTTGGTGTAATTAGTCCCAGCCTCCACTGGGGGTCGCTGTGTTGCTCACTGAAGGTGGTCAGTGTTGATGGTCTGGTGGGGTGGGGGGAGGTTGATGTTGCCCTGCTTTCTCCTCCCTGGAATGGGGAGCTTCCTCCCACCACTCTTCAGGAAGCTCTCAGAGAAGGGTAAACAATCCCCCCACTTTTGTCCCCAGCTTCTGTTAGACCCCTGCCTTCTTCTGTCTGTGTCTAAATTATCTGCCTACCAGGCAGCCCAGTGCTCCTGTGCTTTATCTCAAGGGTTGGGCTGGGTTTAAGAACTCCAAATTCTAGGGACCCTCACTGATCCTCTGGGGGAGGGTCTTATGGTGCTGTGGCCTATGCTGGTTTGTCATAGAAAACCAGTTGCACCCCCACGAAGCAGTCTGGAGTTTATGGTAAAGTGCAGCAAAAAGTTGGACCAAAGTTCTCTGCCTTTGGAGGATGTCTCTGTTCTTGTGTTAATGAACAGGGAAATACGTGGGTGCTTGCCATCTCTTTTGTCCCCAGGGGGGCTGTGCCACTCTCTCAAATGCACCCTAAATAGGGGAACTATTTCTCCCCATGCGACCCTGGGTATCCTCAGACCACACTGTCCTAACCTGGGCCTCTGCCCTTCTTCCCCAGCAGAGCACTGCTAAGCCTGCCAGGCTCCAGCCCGGTGATGGCATGGACTTCTAAAACTTCAGACTTTGAGCTCTGCTGCTTATAAAAACTTGTGCTATTTGCCTCTCTCCCTTTCCCAGAAAGTGGTTTTGGGGAAAAGTTTTTCTTGTGCAATCCCCTGCACGTGTTTTCACTCTTTCTCCCTCACTTTCTCTCTTGTTCCCCTCTCTGTGATCAGGGATCCCTCCCCTCTGTAGCACCCGCAGCTCTTTTCTCTCTCAAATCAACTCTGCAGCCCCTACCTTCTATAAGGTGGCTACTTTTCTACCTCTAGTTGTATGGTTTTTTTCTTTCAGATATATTTCCTGGGTGTTCAGAAGGATTTATAATTAGCTGTGTTCAAGGGACAAGGCAAGCTTAAGGCCCTCCTATTACTCCCCCATCTGAATTCCTCTCACTCAATATCAAGACTCACATTTAAAGTATAGTAAATAAGATAGTATGGGATTGGTGTAAGAAAAGACAGATAAACCAATAGAGACACACAAGGTTCAGAAGCAACCTATACCTGTATGAAACCTTGATTATTATGTGTGCTTACCTTATGCTCCAGCAATTTCACTTTTAGATACATAAGCAACAGAAATGTGCACACCCGTGCATGAAAAGACAAGTGCTATAATGTTCATAGTATCATGGCTTGCAGTAGCTAACAAGTGGAATAAAAAAATATCACTTGGTGTAGAATGTATATATCATGCTATAGTCACAAAATGGATTCTTGTGCAGCAATGAAGAAGAATGAGCTTCTTGTGCAAATAACATGTGTGAATTGCACAAACATGATGTTGAGTAAGAGAAGCAAGACACAAAAGAATACATACTGTATAATTGTATTAATGTTAAACAAAAGTACAAAAATAGACAAAATTAATCTAATCTATGGTATTTCAAGTTAGAATAAAGTTCCCTTTGCCTGGGGGAGGAGTTATTGGCTGAAGAGGGTCAGGAACCCTTCTGAGGTGTGGGCAACACTCATTTCTTTTGTTTTATTATTATTATTATTATTATTATTATTATTATTTTAATTTACATCCAAGTTAGTTAGCATACAGTGCAACAGTGATTTCAGGAGTAGATTCCTTAATGCCCCTTATGCATTTAGTCCATCCCCCCTCCCACAACCCTTCCAGGAAACCTGTGTTTGTTCTCCATATTTAAGAGTCTCTTATGTTTTGTCCTCCTCCCTGTTTTTATATTATATTTGCTACCCTTCCCTTGTGTTCATCTGTTCTGTGTCTTAAAGCCCTCATATGAATGAAGTCATATGATATTTCTCTTTCTCTGGCTGACTAATTTCGCTTAGCATAATACCCTCTGGTTCCATCCATGTAGCTGCAAATGGCAAAATTTCATTCTTTTTTATTGCTGAGTAATACTCCATTATATATATACACCACATCTTCTTTATCCATTCATCCATCAATGGACATTTGGGCTCTTTCCATACTTTGGCTATTGTTGATAGTGCTGCTATCAACATGGGGGTGCATGTACTCCTTCGAAACAGCCTACCTGTATCCCTTGGATAAATACCTAGTAGTGCAATTGCTGGGTTGTAAGGTAGTTCTATTTTTCATTTTTGAGGAACCTCCATACTGTTTTCCAGAGTGGCTGCACCAGTTTGCATTCCCACTAACAATGCAAAAGAGATCCTCTTTCTCCACATCCTTGCCAACATCTGTTGTTGCCTGAGTTGTTAATGTTAGCCATTCTGACAGGTGTGAGGTGGTATCTCTTTGTGGTTTTGATTTGTATTTCCCTGATGATGAGTGATGTTGAGCATGTTTTCATGTGTCAGTTGGCCATCTGGATGTCTTCTTTGGAGAAGTGTCTATTCATGTCTTTTGCCCATTTCTTCATTGGATTACTTGTTTTTTGGGTGTTGAGTTTGATAAGTTCTTTATAGATTTTGGATACTAACCCTTTATCTGATATATCATCTGCAAATATCTTCTCTCATTCCATTGGTTGCCTTTTAGTTTTGCTAATTGTTTCCCTTGCTGTGCAGAAGCTTTTTATTTTGATGAGGTCCTAATAGTTCATTTTTGCTTTGGTGTCCCTTCCCTCTGGAGACATGTTGAGTAAGAAGTTGCTGCGGCCAGGGTCAAAGAGGTTATTACCTGCTTTCTCCTCAAGGATTCTGATGGCTTCCTGTCTTAAATTTAGGTCTTTCATCCATTTTGAGTTTGTTTTCGTGTATGGTGTAAGAAAATGGTCCAGGTTCATTTTTCTGCATGTCCTTGTCCAGTTTTCTCAGCACCACCTGTTGAAGAGACTGTCTTGATCCCACTGGATATTCTTTCCTGCTTTGTCAAAGAATAGTTGGCCATACATTTGTGGGTCCATTTCTGGGTTCTCTAATCTGTTCTATTGATCTGAGTGTCTGTTCTTGTGCCAGTACCATACTGTCTTGATGATTACAGCTTTATAATATAGCTTGAAGTCCGGGATTGTGATGCCTCCTGCTTTGGTTTTCTTTTTCAAGATTTCTTTGGCTATTTGGGGTCTTTTCTGGTTCCATACAAATTTTAGGATTGTTTGTTCTAGCTCTGTGAAGAATGTTGGTGTTATTTTGATAGGGATTGCATTGAATATGCAGATTGCTTTGGGCAGTATCAACATTTTAACAATATTTGTTCTTTCTATCCAGGAGCATGGAATATTTTTCCATTCTTTGTGTTTTCTTCAATTTCCTTCATAACGTTTCTATAGTTTTTAGTGTATATATTTTTCACCTCTTTGGTTAGATTTATTCCTAGGTATTTTATGGTTTTTGGTGCGATTGTAAATGGGATTGATTCCTTGATTTACCTTTCTGTTGCTTTATTGTTGGTGTATAGGAAAGCAACCAATGTCTGGTATTTATTTTATATCCTGCCAATTTGATGAACTCATGGATCAGCTCTAGCAGTTTTTTGGTGGAATCTTTTGGGTTTTCCATATAGAGTATCATGTCATCTGCAGAGAGTGAAAGTTTGACCTCCTTCTTGCCAGTTTGGAAGACTTTTATTTCTTTGTGTTGTCTGATTGCTGAGGCTGACTTCCAACACTATGTTGAATAACAGTGGCGAGAGTGGACATCCCTGTCTTGTCCCTCACCTTATGGGGAATGTTCTCAGTTTTTCCCCATCGAGGATGATATTAGAATTGGGTCTTTCATATATGGCTTTTATGATCTCTAAGTATGATCCTTCTATCCCTACTTTCTTAAGAGTTTTTATCAAGAAAGGATGCTGTATTTTGTCAAATGCTTTCTCTTCATCTATTGTAAACTCTGGCATTTTAGATAGAGATTTACTTCTGAGGCCATTAACAAAACTGCGGCCTTTCTGTTTATAAATCCTCTGAATACAATAGATATATTGAAAGCCTTGCAACTTGCACATGATTTAAGTCCAGAAAATGATATGCCAATTTTCTAAGAGTGTCTTAATGAATATTATCATTACTATTACTATTACCATCATTGCCACCGCTACTATCACTATCATCATCACCACCGCAATCATCATCACCACCATCATTACCATGAACGTCATCATCACTGTTCTCACCATTGCCACCATCATCATCACTATCATCATCAACATTATCACTATTATCATCACCATCACTAACACTACCATCACCACCATCAACATTATCATCATCACCATCACCATTTGCATTGTTGCTGTTATCATCATCATCATAGGAAAGAAAGTAGTGATGTGGTTGCACTCTGGTCCTACTTTTTCACTTAGACTCGGATGACCTTTATAACTCTTGTCTCCATCTCTTAACTACACTCTTCCTCCATGCTTGTTTTTATTATTTGAACTCATTGATCCTCTCTCCTCTTTTCTTTCATCAGTCCTTCATGCTGTGTCTTCACTTCATCTTTCCCCTTTACTCAGGGCCATTTGCACAGTCTCCATGTTCTTCATTGAAGAGTCCCTTGCAAGTATCACCTATGAGGCAGTGCTCTCTGTGCAGGCAGCACTCCGCTTCTCCCTCATGCCCATACCCTAAACCCAGAGATCCTATTGTAATTTTTTTAGGGAGTTCTGGACATCAGTGTTTTTTGAAAGCTCTCTTGGTGATTTTGATGTGCAGCCAGGATTGAAAACACTGAGTTTGGAAAAATTTAATTGCAACTGCATTTAGTTAAGTTCCAGACAACTCTATCTTCTAAATTAGAAAATGCAGGTTGTAGAGCTAAAACATTATATAACCATGGGATGTCTCAGCTCCCTGCCATTTAACCAGGGACCTCTCAACTCTCCTCCTGGATGACATTTAAAAGTAAGGAAAGACAGAGACCTTCAGTCCCCAATGTTCCTATGTGCACTTTTACTGTAAGGATGTTTTAACTCAGGTGACATTTTCTCATAAATATGCACTTTACAAACAGAATTGTGCCAACATTGATGACTCTTCATTAAAATTCAGTTACTATGATCTAATATGTTGGCCATATTCCTATGTAGAGTAAACTATGTCTAATTTTTTTCTATTTAATTTTACTTAAATGTTTTTCATCTATATTAGTTTCTCCATTTAAATTACCCAATGAAGATTTGATTTATCAATTAGTTTTTTTGTTCATACCTATTATTTTTATCTCATCGCTTCTGCCAATGTGAGTTTTTCTTAGTGGTCAATATTTCTCCAAATCTTATCTTCATGTTTCCATTATTTCTCAGCTGAATTTATGAGAGAACTGAGAGTCATTTTGTGAGCCAGAGATGGAGGGGAGAAGGCAGGCTGTCGGCAAGGTGGGTCAGCACTTAGAGGTCATGCTGTGGGTGGTGGGTGGCACTGCTATGACAAGCTCATTACACATATTTCCTCTGCTCCCATGTTTGAAAGTGGGTGCTTAGTTGTGATCCTGCCTCGGGTGGAGGGGTGTGAAGTTGAAAGAAGATTGTGTGTTGCCTGACTGGGCAGTTGTTTCTTGTGACATGTGTGAGTCCCTTCCAAAAACCGTCCATCCCTGAGTCAGGCTTCAGGTGTACACAAACCCCACCCATGACCCTTTGGTCTCATAAGTTACTATCAACTACGTTGGGTTTAATGCCTTATATAGGAAGCCTGGGTAGTTACATTAACACCAAAAAACAAAATTGGCTCTAAGACAGAAGGTGTTATCAATGCATCCAAAAAAATATTCTCAAGATGCATAAAATAATAACTGATAGACCTTTGGGGGAGATGTGGAAGGTTTTAACAGTCCTCTGTCCAACACGACATCAAGTAAACAAACAAACACAGTTTTTTAAAAGTAGGAAAGACATTCGAATAATCCTACCATTATAGAACATGCAACTTTTTAAGCATTAGCTGGACATTAATGTAGATGGGCCTCTTCTAGTCCAGTGATTCTCAGACTATCTGTAGTGAAGAGTTTGTTTATTTTATGGTTTCTGTTGTTTTCCAATCCAGTACAGGCCAATATTTTTTAAAGAAAAATAAAAAAGAATTACTAGAAAAAGGTTCATGTGCTTAGCACAGTGACGTCAATGTGGGTGAGTTTATACTTCCTTTCTGTTTCTGTAAGTTCTCATCGCAGATGGCACTGGTCTGTGCACCACATGGTAAGCAGCATTGTACTAAGCTGCAAGGTTAGTTATTTGTCCTGGGACAATTTATATCTATATGGGGAAAACAAATTTTATACTTAACCCTTACCATACACAAAAATCAATTCCACATAGATTTAAGATGTAAATATGAGAGGCAAAATTTTTAAAATGGGAAACTATCTTTCTGATCTTTCTGGGATAAGGAGAGATTTTTTTAAATCCCCAAAAGTGCTAACCCCAAAATAAAAGATTGATAGTTTTAAAACAGTTGTTCATAAAAAAAATCATATCATGTGAAAAGGTAGCCCAAAGAGTGGGAAAAAAATCATTGCAACACAGAAAACTAAAAAAGGAACATTAACCAGAAGATATAAAGTATTTCAACAGTGAGAGAAAGGCAGAAACCCCAGTAGGAGAGGAGAACTGAATATACAAGTAGGCACTTTATAGAATAGGAGACAAGTTTGATGAATAAACGTGTATAAAGAGATTCTCTGCTTTATTCACAATCAGGGAAATGTAAATTGGGACCACACGTAAATACCACTTTGTACCTGCTAGACAAGCAAAAATTAAGAAATCTATTTGTATTAATCGTTGGAGAGGTAGTGAATCAGCAGGACCACTTAGACACACTGGTAAGAGTGTAAATGGCTTCAAATACGTGAGAATGTTGCCATGTACTTAATCAGCCTAGAGATATCCTTGCAAGGTGTTCCAGGAGGCATGCATGAACATGTTCTGAGCAGCACTCTGCAACAGCAAAACTAGAAAATAATCTGATAGGATAGTGGATAAGTCATGCTGTCAGTGCAGCCACATCTCACAATGGGCACAGAGAGTTGATGGTGAATAAAAAATTTAGACCTCTGGGGCGCCTGGGTGGCACAGTCGGTTAAGCGTCCGACTTCAGCCAGGTCACGATCTCGCGGTCCGTGAGTTCGAGCCCCGCGTCAGGCTCTGGGCTGATGGCTCAGAGCCTGGAGTCTGTTTCCGATTCTGTGTCTCCCTCTCTCTCTGCCCCTCCCCCGTTCATGCTCTGTCTCTCTCTGTCCCAAAAATAAATAAACGTTGAAAAAAAATTAAAAAAAATTTAGACCTCAGAGAATATAAATACTATGAAATATCTTTTAGAAAGTCAACAATAAGAAGAATTAAACAATATACAAACGTAAGAAAAAACCACAGAGAATATTAGAAGCAAAGTCAGGACAGTGGTTGCCTCTGGAGGTAGACCGTCAGGTGTGAGTGAAGTGTACAGGTAGCTGAAATTGGAATTGGGGGTTGTGGTTTTTGGGTTAGGAAAATTGGGGGTTGTTCAGTGTTCGTGATATTATTACACCCTATAACATGCAAAAGAAATACCTCACACATTCTTTTTGATGTGTCAAATATGACATTGAAGATAATAAGACAAAGTTGCTTCAGAGATCTTTTGTCCTTGCTCTTCCCCTCTGCTGCTGTCTAGTGGGCACCACAGCTGCTGTCCCTCCCTCTGCATCCACAGTCTTCCACAGACATCCTGCCCCTTCTCTTGCCAAGCTCCCCAACTGCTGGTGTGTTGGCGTCTCTTTTGGGGTCTTGGTGAGCTGAAACTACCCACATGGAATTCAAGGGGGCTTATTCTTCCACCCAGCAGGGCTGATGTTTTTGCATGTCAGTTAACAGTGTAGCTTGCTCCCAGAACCTTGAACAGCAGCTCACAGATGGAGGCAGGCAGAGCCAAGGGACAGATAAGAGAACACACATATATTGTCCCCAGTCCCTTTGATGTGGAAAGCAATCCTGGGCCAAGCCAGCTTGCTCTTTGGACATTGTGATGTCGTGTGTTCTCTACTTTTGTTTACTTGGAGAAGATTTTGGCTTTTGTGAAGGTCATTATTTCTAATCAAGAGTTCATTAGACATTACATACTTAGCTGCCCTAATTTTTATTTTGGTGTTCTCAACCCTTTTACCCTACAAAATAAGAGGAAATTTCCAGCAGATATTTCTTTTATTTTTTTAAGGTTAAAAAAAATTTTTAAGTAATCTCTCCACCCAATGTTGGGCTCGAACTTACAACCCGAGATCAAGAGTCACATGCTCCACCGACAGAGTCATCCAGGTACCCCTTCAGGAGAGATTTGTTAAATCAACTCTTCTGAGAACATTTTCAACTCCATTCCTACTCCATTCCCTTCCTGCATATCCACTGCCTTTATGCTGCCCAGAGAAGTGATATTCTTCTCCCTTTCCCTCTATGGTCTAAGGATTTATGGCCACTGAGTTGCCCTAAAGAACTTCTGAGATGGTTTACTTCTTTCCTGTGAGTGTGAAGGAAGAAAAAAATCAGGACACCAAGTCAGCCAGACAGAAGGTGTTTTTTCCCCATGATCTGCTACTAAAGAGAATGACTCAATGGAAGGCAGTCAAGTAGCAATGGCCTGACAGGCATCTTGAGAAGGAGGGCTCAGTGGATAGTCAAAGTGTCCCCTCATGTAGTCCATCCTCTCTGCATAAAATCTGGCTGACTGTAGGAGATTTTGCATGTCCAGGAGAAGGGATCCAAGATGGAAGACATGACGTTGAAGTAACAGGTGAACAGACTAGTGAAGCACATATTTGAGGGCAAATAATCACTTGATAAGGTGGCTATAAATATTAATGCAATTGCTAAAATTTAACTTACAAAATAGAAGAAAATGTATTTGAACAAATTTAAAACTAATATTCTGAAACTAAAATTCCTGAGAGTTGGTGGTGGTGTATTGCATGGAGGTAAAAGTATGCTAAAGGTCTCTTTCGGATCAGAAGAAAAGATATTGATTTTTGAAGTTTATCAGTAACTATACATCTAAATGTACTTTCGGACTTAAGGGTGACCACGAGAACAACAATAACAGGACACAGACATGCCAAAGTGTCAGAGGAGATCAGGATCAAGCTAAATGTGACCAACCCAGCAAACAGTAGGGAAAGGGCCAATACCTCATGGTGCCACATTTACCAGCAATCATGATAAACACGATGTCAGTTCTCCTGTTAAAAGGAAAAAAAAAAACCTTTCAGATTGTGTCAAGATGTAGAATATATCCCAGGCTTTCATCAAGAACCAAATGACACAGAAATACTTCAAATGCTGGAATGCGCAGAAGAAAACCCAGGATGCAGTGGTTACCGAAGGGACAAAACAGTGTTTGTGCTGCTAAGAGGCACAATTTGTTAGAAGATAAATTGTCAAGTCTTAATGTGCATTAAATATGTCAAAGTAGGGGCTCCTGGGTGGCTCAGTTGGTTGAGCATCTGTCTTTGGCTCAGGTCATGATCTCGCAGTTTGTGAGTTCGGGCCCCGCGTCGGGCTCTGTCCTGATAGCTCGGAGCCTGGAGCCTGATTCGGATTCTGTGTTTCCCTCTCTCTGCCCCTTCCCTGCTCCTGCTCTGTCTCTCTCTGTCTCTCAAAGGTGAATGAATGTTACAAAAAAACAAAACAAACAAAACAAAACAAATATGTCAAAGTAAACTTTTTTAAATAAAGGAAAATTTAATGAAACATGATTATAGTAGGAGAAATCAACATCCTTTGCTTAGTGATGACAAGGTCACATAGACTTTTTTTAAAGACAGGTTTTAAATTACACAATTCAAAAGTAATTAACAAAGACAAAAATATAAGATAAATGTTTTGTAATTGCTAAAAAAGACCTTTAGATGGAGAAAGTCTTTATTAGCAAGATATAAAATCCAAAAGCAATAAAGGAAAGGTTTGAAAATGTTAACTATATAAGAACCTAAATTTCCATATGGCAAATCAAACAAGAGACTGAAAAAAATTATTTCCAACACATAAAACAGAAAAAGAACTAATGTTTATTTCATATATATAGAGTCCTAAAAATCTGATAATAAATATGTAAGGGGTGCCTGGGTGACTCAGTTGGTTAAATGTCTGACTCTTGATTTCAGCTCAGGTCATGATCCTATGGTTCATGGGATCGAGCCCCACATTGGGTTCTGTGCTGACAGCATGGAGCCTGTTGGGGATTCTCTCCCTCTGTCTCTCTGCCCCTCTCCAGCTGGTGCTGTCTCCTACTCTCTCAAAACGAACGAACAAACAAACAAACAAAAAAAGAAATATGTAAAATCCCATTATAAAAGGGGAAGTATATATAAATAGTTATTTCATTTTATAGAGAATTCAAATAGCTAACAAATGTATGAAAAGCTGGCGATTTTTTTATTGATCAGAGAAATGCAACTCACAGTAATGAGATGACATTTCTCACTAATTGGTAACTGACAGCATCCAGTGTCAGGAGAAGATGTGTAGAAACTGGCCTTCTATACTACTATGGGGGGATTTTAGCATAGTTCAGCCTTTTCACAGAGCAATTTTATATACCTGTGATATCTTAAGTCTGCATACCCGTTGATCTAACAGCCCCACTCTCACAAAACTGATGGACATGCATGCATGTCTGAACAAAAATGCCTCTATAAGAGTATCACTGCATCACTATTTGTCGTTTTATTTTATTTTATTTTATTTTATTTTATTTTATTTTATTTTATTTGAGAGAGTGAGCAAACGTGTGAGCAGGGGAGGGGCAGAGGAAGAGGGAGAGAGAGAATCTCAAGCAAGCTTCACTCTCAGCGCAGAGGCCAACATGGGGCTCAATGCTATGACCCTGATCATGACCAGGGCCAAAATCAAGAGTGGGACGCTCATCCGACTGAGCCACCCTGGTGTCCCAAGGTAGTAGAGACATTTGAACAATGTTTATTCTTCCAACCAAGAGTATGAAATGCTTTTTTAAGGTTTATTTATTTTGAGAGAGAGAGACTGAGCACGAATGGGGAAGGGGCAGAGAGGGAGGGAATTGGAGAGAAACCCAAGCAGTCTCCACAGTGTCAGTGTGGAGCCTGATGTAGGGCTTGAAGTCACAAACTGTGAGATTATGGTCTGAGCCAAAATCAAGAGTTGGGCACTCAACCAACGGAGCCACCCAGGCGCTTTTCCATTTCTTTCAGTCCTCTTCAAGTTCTTCCCTAAGTGTTCTGTAGTTTTCAGAGTACAGATCTTTTACCTCTTCAGTTAGGTTTATTCCTAGGTACCTTACGGTTTTTGGTGCAATTGAAAATGGGATTTATTCCTTGATTTCTTTTTCTGCTGCTTTGTTATTGGTGTGTAGAAATAAAACAGATTTCTGCACATTGATTTTATATCCTGCACCTTTGCTGAATCCATGTATTAGTTTCAGCAATTTTTTGGTGGAGTCTTTTGGGTTTTCTACATAGAGTATCATGTTGTCTGCAAATAGTGAAAGTTTAACTTCTTCCTTGCTATTTTGGATGCCTTTTATTTCCTTTTGTTGTCTGATTGCTGAGCCAAAGACTTCCAATACTTTGTTAAATAGTAATTGTGAGACTGCACATCCTTGTCTTGTTCCTGACTGTAGGGGAAAGGCTCTCAGTTTTTCTCCATTGAGGATGATATTAGCTGTGGGCCTTTCATATATGGCCTTATGATGTTGATGTATGTTTTGTCTATCCCTACTTTGTTGAGAGTTTTATCAATTGATGTTGTATTTTGTCAAATGTCTTTTCTGCATCTATTGACAGGATCATATGGTTCTTATCCCTTCTCTTATTAAAGTGATGTATCACGTTGATTGATTTGTGTATTTTAAACCACTCCTGCAGCTCAGGAATTAATCCCATTTGATCGTGGTGAATAATTCTTTTAAGTACTGTTGGATTCAATTTGTTAGTATCTTGAGAATTTTTGCGTTCATGTTCATCAGGGATATCAGCCTATAATTCTCCTTTTTAGTGGGATCTTTGTCTGGTTTTGGAATCAAGGTAATGCTGGCTTCATAGAATGACTTTGGAAGCATTCCTTCCATCTCTATGTTTTGGAACACTGTGAGAATAGGTATTAACTCTTCTTTTAATGTCTGGCAGAATTCCCATGGGAAGCCATCTGTCCCAGGACTCTTGTTTTGGGGAGATTTTTGATTACTGATCCAATTTCTTTACTGGTTATAGGTCTGTTCAAATTTTTCTATTTCTTGCTGTTTCAGTTTTGGTAGTTTGTGAGTTTCTAGAAATTTGTCCATTTCTTCCAGATTACCCAGTTTGTTTCTATGTAATTTTTCATAGTATTGTCTTATAATTGTTTGCATTTCTGTGGTGTTGGTTGTGGTCTCTCTTCTTTAATTCATTAAAAGAATTTTTTTAACGTTTATTTATTATTGAGAGACAGAGAGAGACAGAGCATGAGCAGCGGAGGGGCAGAGGAGAGGGGGAGATACAGAATCCAGGTTCTGAGCTGTCAGCACAGAGCCCGATGCGGGGCTCGAACTCACAAACCACAAGGCCATGACCTGAGCTGAAGTCGGCTGCTTAACTGACTGAGCCACCCAAGCACCCCACATTCGTTTTTCTAAACTCATTTGGGTCCCCTCTCTTTTCTTTTTAATAAGTCTGTCTAGGGGCTTATCAATTTTGTGAATTCTTTCAAAGAACCAGCCCTTAGTTTCATTGATCTGTTTTACTGCGTGTGTGTGTGTGTGTGTGTGTGTGTGTGTGTGTATTTCTATATCATTTATTCCAGCTCTCATCTTTTTCCAGCTTCCTTCTTCTACTGGCTTTAGGCTTTATTTGTTGTTCTTTTTCCAGCTTCTGTAGGTGTAAGGTTAAGTTGTGTATTTCAGGTCTTTTTTGCTTCTTGAGGCAGGCCTGTACTGTAATTTATTTCCCTCCTAGGACAACCCTTGCTGCATCCCAAAGGTTTTGGACTGTCTTGTTTTCATTTTCATTTGCTTCCATGTACTTTTTTATTTCTTCTTTAATTTTCTGGTTAACCCATTCATTCTTTAGTAGGATGTTCTTTAACCTCCATGTATTTGAGGGCTTTGCAAAGTTTTTCTTGTGGTTGACCTCAAGTTTCATACTGTAATCTGAAAATATGCATGGTATGATCTTGATCCTTTTGTACTTGTTGAGGGCTGATTTGTGACTCAGTATATGATCTCTTCTGGAGAATGTCCCATGTACACTTGAAAAGAATGTATATTCTGCTACTTTAGGATGAGATGTTCTGAATATATCTGTTAAGTACATCAGGTCAAGTGTGTCATTCAAAGCCATTGTTTCCTTGTTGATTTTCTGCTTAGATTATCTGTGTATTGCTGTAAGTGGGGTTAAAGTCCCCTACTATTATTATATTATTATCAATGATTTTCTTTATGTTTGTTAACAATTGATATATATATTTGGGTTCTTCCAAGTTGGGGGAATAAATATGTACAATTGTTAGATCTTTGTTGGATAGACCCTTCTATTATGATACAGTGCCCTTTTTCATCTCTTGGTATAGACTTTGGTTTACAATCTAGTTTGTCTGATATAAGTATGGCTACTCTGGCTTTCTTTTGATGTGCATTAGTTTGACAGGTGGTTCTGCATCCACTCACTTTCTCTTTTTTTCTCTTTCTTTCTTTCTTTCTTTCTTCCTGTGCTTTATTATTATTATGTTTTAAATTAATTTATTTAAATTCAAGTTAGTTAATATACATAGTATTATTGGTTTCAGAAGAAACCCAGTGATTCATCACTTACATATAACATCCAGTGCGCATCCCGACAAGTGCCTACCCAACTACCCTCCAGCAACCCTCAGTTTGTTCTCTGGATTTCAGAGTCTCTTATGGTTTGCCTCCCTCTATTTTTATTTTATTTTTCCTTCCCTTTTACTACGTTCATCTATTTTGTTTACTAAATTCCACATATGAGTGAAATCATATGGTATTTTTCTTTGTATGATGGACTTATTTCTTTTAGCATAATACACTCTAATTCCCTTGGGGCACCTGCTGGCTCAGTTGGTTGAGCGCCTGACTCTGGCCCAGGCCATGATCTCATGGTCTGTGAGTTTGAGCCCTGCATCGGGCTCTGTGCTGACAGCTCAGAACCTGGAGCCTGCTTCTGATTCTGTGTCTCCCTCCTCTCTCTCTGCCCCTCTGCCACTCATGCTCTGTCTCTCTCTCTCTTTCAAAAACAATATAAACATTAACAAAAGTAAAAAATACACTCTAATTCTATCCATGTTGTTACAAGTGGCAAGATTTTATTCTTTCTGGTCTCCAAGTAGTATTCCATTGCGTGTGTGTGTGTGTGTGTGTGTGTGTGTGTGAGTTTGTGTGTGTATGTATACCACATATTCTTTATCCATTCCTTATTTGATGGACATTTAGGCTCTTTCCATAATTTGGGAATTTAGCAGTTGGTAGCACTGCTAAAACATTGGGGGTGCATGTATACCTTCAAATCAGATGTTTTGTATCCTTTGGATAAATACCTAGTAGTGCAATTTCTGGATCATAGGGTAGTTCTATTTTTCATTTTTGGGGGAACCTCCATACTGTTTTCCAGAGTAGCTGCATCAGTTTGCATTCCCACCAGCAGTGCAAGAAGGTTCCTCTTTCTCTGTGTCCTTACAAATCTGTTATTTCCTGAATTGTTAATTTTAGATATTCTGACATGTATGAGGTAGCATTTAATTGTGGTTGTGATTTGTATTTCTCTGATAATGAGTGATGTTAAGCATCTTTTCATGTGTCTCTTGGCCATCTAGATATCTTTCTTGGAAAAGTGTGTATTCATGTCTTCTGCTTATTTCTTCACTGGATTTTTTTTTGGGGGGGAAGATGTTGAGTTTGGTAAGTTCTTTATAGATTTTGGATACTAGCCCTTTATCTGATGTGTCATTTCCAAATATCTTTTCCCATTCTCTTGGTGCTATTTAGTTTTTTGATTTTCTCCTTTGCTGTGCAGAATATTTTACCTTGGTGAGGTCCCAGTAGTTCATGCTTGCTTTTATTTCCCTTGCCTCTGGAGGCATATCTAGTAGGAAGTTGCTGTGGACAAGTTCAAATAGGTTGCTGCCTGTGTTCTCCTCTAGGATTTTGATGGTTTCCTGTCTCACATTTAGGTCTTTCATCCATTTTGAATTTATTTTTGTGTATGGTGTAAGTAAGTGGTCCAGTTTCATTCTTCTGCATGTTGGTGTCCAGTTTTTCCAGCACCATTTGCTGAAGAGACTGCTTTTTTCCCCCCATTGCATGCTCTTTCCTGATTTGTCAAAGTTTGGTTGGTCATACATTTGTGTGTCCATTTCTGGGTTCTCTATTCTGTTCCATTGGTTCATGTATATGTATTTGTGCCAGTACCATACTGTCTTGATGATTACAGTTTGTAATACATCTTGAAGTCTGGAATTGTGATGCCCCCAGCTTTGGTTTTCTTTTTCAACATTTTTGCTATTTGGGATATTTTCTGGTCCCATACCAATTTTTGGATTGTTTGTTCCAGCTCTGTGAAGAATGCTGGTATTGTTTACACAGGGATTGCATTGAATGTGTATATTGCCTTGGGCAGTATCGACATTTTAATAGTGTTTGCTCTTCCAACCCATGAACATGGAATGTTTTTCCAGTTTTTTGCGTCTTCTTCAATTTCTTTCATAAGTTTTGTATAGTTTTCAGCATACAGATCTATGGCTTCTTTGGTTTGGTTTATTTCTAGGTATCTTTTGGTTTTCGTGCAATTGTAAATGGGATCAGCCCCTTGGTTTCTCTTTCAGCTGCTTCATTATTGGTGTATAGAAATGCAACCGATTTCTGTGCATTGATTTTATATTCTGCGACTTTGATGAACTCACGTATCAGTTCTAGCAATTTTTTGGTGGAGTCTTTTGGGTTTTCCATGTAGAGTATCATGTCATCTGCAAAAGGTGAAAGTTTGACTTTTTTTTTTTTGCCAGTTTGCATGCTATTTATTTCTTTTTGTTCTCTGATTGCTGAGGCCAGGATTTCCTGGCCTGTTGTGTTGAACAACAGTAGTGAAAGTGGGCATCCCTGTCGTGGTCCTGACCTTAGGGGGAAAATATCTCAGTATTTCCCCCATTGAGGCTGATATTAGCTGTGGGTCTTTACTATATGGCTTTCATGATGTTGACATATGTTCCTTTTATCCCTACTTTCTTGGGGTGTTTATCAAGAAGTGTGCTTTATTTTGCAAATGCTTTTTCTACATCTATTGATAGGATCATATGGCTCTTATCCTTTCTTTTATTAATGTGATGTATCACGTTGATTGATTTGGAGGTATTGAACTATGCCTGCAGCCCAGGAGTTAATCCCACTTGATCATGGTGAATAATTCTTTTAATGTACTGTTGGATCCGATTTGCTAGTATCTTGCTGAGAATTTTTGCATCCATGTACGTCAGAGACATTGGCCTGTAATTCTCCTTTTTAGAGGGGTCTTTTTGTTTTGGAATCAAGGTAATTCTGGCTTCATAGAATGAGTTTGGAAGTTTTCCTTCCATCTCTATTTTTTGGAATAGTTTGAGAATAATAGGTCTTAACTTTTCTTTAAATGTCTGGTAGAATTCCCATGGGAAGCCGTCTGGCCCAGAACTCTTATTTGTTTGGAAAATTTTGATTACTGACTCAGTTTCTTTGCTGGTTATAAATCCATCTTCCCACTTTCAATCTGAAAGCATGTTTAGGTCTAAAATGAGTCTCTTGTAGCCAGCATATAGATAGAGCTTGTTTTTTTTTTTTTTAATTCGTTATGATATCCTATGTCTTTTTATTGGAGCACTTAGTCCATTGACATTCAGAGTGATTATTGAAAAGTATGAATTTATTGCCATTGTGTAGTCCATAGAGTTAGTGTTTCTGGTGATGTTTTCTTGTCCTTTTTAGTCTTTGTTGCTTTGGTATTTTTTCCCTCCACTCAAAGTGTCCCCCCTTAAAAGTTCTTGCAGGGTGGTTTAGCGGTCACAAACTCTTTTAGATTTTATTTGTCTGGGAAACTCTTTATCTCTTCTATTCTGAATAACAGTCTTGCTGGGAGAATAATTCTTGGCTGCATATTTTTTCCGTTCTGCACATTGAATACTTCCTGCCACTTCTTTCTGGCCTTCCAGATTTCTACACAGAAAAGTTTTAACCCCCTCGTGTTGCACATACTATTAATTGATAATCTAACATCTATTCCCAATTACTTCCTTCTTTGCACATATCCATTTATAAAGTGTGGAAAAAGTAAATACTCACTCTCAAATCTCTCTTGCAGATAGGTGTGCCCATGTTCTAATCAGTAATAAAACAATTTCAGGTTCCTGGCAGTTTCTTGGAAAACTTCTAAATACGTCTGACAAAGGGCATAGGAATGGTAGAGTTAAGAACCTCCAAATCTGCTTCTCTGTAAAAACAATGAGGAACAAGTAAAATTTGTCAAAATCAAGAATAGACATAACGTCAGAGACCTATGGGACATCATCAAGATATCTATATATGCATGATGGACATCCCAGAAGTAGAGAAAAAATAAAGGAACAAGAAAACTATTGGAAGAAGAAGTAGCTGAAAACTCCCAAATTTCATGAAAAATATTCATCTACATATTCAAGAAGCTTAACAAACTCCAAGTTAAATAAATTGAAGGAGGGCCACATCCAGATACTCATATTCAAACTGTTAGAAGACAAAGACAAAGGGGGAAACCTGGAGACACCAAGAGAAAAGGGAGTCCCTATATATGAACAGTCTTCATTAAAAATAACAGTTGACTTCTCATCAGACACCATAGAAGCTAGAAGGCAGTGAGATGATATATTCAAAATTCATAAAGAAAAATACTGACAATTAAGAGTTCTATATACAGAAAAGCAATTCTTCAAAAAAGGAGAGACTGAGACATTCTCAGATACACAAAAATTGAGACAATTCATTACTAGCAGGCCTGTCTTGCAAGAAATACTAAAGGGCACCCTTCAGGATAAAATGAAAGGACACTAGACAGTAATTCATTCCACGTGACAAAATAGAGAGCAACAGTAAAAGTAACCACATAGATGAACAGAAAAGGCAGCATAAATGTATTTTCACTTGTAACTCTTCTACCTGATTTAAAAGACAACTGCATGAATCAATAAGTACAAAATAGTATTGATAAGCTATAATGTATAATAGTGTCATTTGTATGACAAAAAAAATAAGAGGAGGAGAGGAAAAAGCTATATTTGTGTGAATTTGTATATGATTGAAATTGTTTGTATTAAATACAAACTAGATTGTTTTAAGTTAAGATGTTCATTGTAAACTCTAGAGCAACCAAGAAAATAACCCATAGCATAGTATAATATTACACTTAACAGAATTATAAAATAATATATTATATTACATAAATATATTATAATTTAATATAATTTATATGACTATATAAGTAAAAATGAAATTAAAGTATTAAACTTGTAAATATTGATTTAACACACCCACAGAAAATAATAGAAAAGAGAGAACCAAAAAAGACATAGGACACACAGAAAACTAATAACAAAATAACAGATGTAAATCCTACCATATCAGTGATGATATTAAATTTAAATGAACTACACACTCCAGACAAAGGCAGAGATTGTCATAATGGATTTTTCAAAATGGCCATCTTACATTTATCTATAAGACATATACTTTATTTTATGTTTTTTTAGAAATTTAATTTTTTGAAGTTTATCTATTTATTTTGAGAGAGTGTGTGTGTGAACAGGGGAGGGGTAGAGAGAGAGGGAGAGAGAGAATTCCAAGCAAGCTCTGCACTGTCAGCACAGAGCCTGACACAGGGCTTGAACTCACAGACCGCGAGATCATGACCTGAGCCGAAGTTGGACACTCAACTGACTGAGCCACCCAGGCGCCCTATCTTAAACTTTCTGAGGAACCTCTACATTATTTTCCACAGTGGCTGCACCAGTTTGCATTCCCACCAATAGTGCACATGGTTCCCCTTTCTCCACATCCTCACCAACATCTGTTGTTTCTTGTGTTGTTCATTTTAGGCAGGCAGACTTTTTAAAAAGAAGACTGGGATATTTTCCTAGGACTTTATTTCACATTCCTGCCTCTAATTCTGCAAGAAGTGTCGAAGGTGTGGCTCCCACCTGGAGCGAAACACCATGGCAGCACATAGGAAGCTGTTTAAAGTTCACTTTACCCAAAAGATATGTTCACATTTCCCTTTTAAATGTATGCATGGGATTGATACACAGAATTAATACGTGCAAAAGAAATCATTTAAAAAGTATAGCAAAAATCAGAAACAACAAGAAAGAATTAGCAGCAAATTTTCTTTCTTAATGGGGTTTAAAATAGGAAAGCTACCTCCGTGACGAGAGTCTGAGACTCTCACTCTTTGCTTTATCCAATTCTGCATTGCTTGAATATGTTACAAAGAGCATGCTTTACTTTCCTAATTAAAAAGGTCTCTCTCTTTTTTTATTTTAGACAGAGAGAGAGAGCGCAAGTGGGGAGAGGGGCAGAAGGAGAGAATCTGAAGCAGGATCCACACTCAGTGTGGAGCCTAACATGGGGCTCAATACCACAACACTGGTATTTCAGCTCATGTCCTGAGCTGAAATCAAGAGTTGGATACTCAACCCACTGAGCCACCCAGGTACCCCTAAGATGGTCTTTTAATCTTTGCACACAATTGTTAAACTTCAATAAAGCGTCTCCATATTGTTTCCTGACAGGTAAATTCCTGATAATTTCCTGACAGTTGATGTTATTTGGGTGCCAACAGTCCAAGTGGACTGATGACCTAGAGCAGGGGACCTGGCCCCAACCACAACTGCACCCCTGTGAGGTCCAGACTTCCCAGCACCTGCCCTCAGCCTCCCTTCCTGGCAAGATGCCCAGGCACAGCTGTTCTCAGCCAGTGGGAGCCAGGAGGCCTGCTCTACCGCACACACAGCCTGTCCTCACCCCGGCTTGAATGAGAGCCTGAGAGGAAGCTGACTCTGCCCCCTCCTCCAGCAGCAGCAAGTGGGACAAGCAAACAGGAGAAATGTTGTGTGAACTCAGTGGGTGTCTGACCCAGATGGGCCTTACGGCAGATTAAGAGGGTAGAGGGTCCAGACAGCTCAGTTTCCATCCTGAGGGGTGCACCTGCCCCCACACTAGCTCTTGGAAGGGATAGCAAGGCCAAGTGAAACTCACACAGGGTCTACCATCCAACCCACAGTGTCAGTTCCCACACAGGGTCTACAGTCTGATCAGCCTTGTCGGTTCCCACACAGGGTCCACGACTCAACCAGCCTGGTCTATTCCATCTTAAGGGGCACAGCACAGCTGAGAGGAACAAAGACCACCCCACCCCCCAAATGCTGCCAGAGACTCACACCCTTTACCAACACAGGAGAGTTAACAAGTAAAACACAAGTAACATGGCTGCGGTTCTAAATACAGAACAATCAGGGGTGCCTGGGTGGCTTAGTTGGTTAGACGTCTGACTTTGGCTCAGGCAGGATCTCATGGTTGGTGAGTTCAAGCCCCCTGTTGGGCTCTGTACTGACAGCTCAGACCCTGGAGCCTGCTTTGGATTCTGTGTCTCCCTCTCTCTCTGCCCGTGCCCCCCCCCCCCCACTCTCTCTCTCTCAAAGATAAATAAGCATTAAAAATGAAAAAAAATAAATACAGAACAATCAATGCATTGCCCACATGGCTAATAATTTGAGAGAAAGAAAATGGGTTAGGGTTAGGTATATAAGGTACATCCTCATTTTCATATAAATGAAAGCATAGAAGATGGCTTTCATTTTTTTTCATCTTTTATCCTACTTTCCATTATACAAAAAATTCATTACCAACATAAAAGTATAAAATTACAATTAATATCTTCTCTATATCTCCAGTTAGAAGACAGAATGAAAAGCATTCTCTTCATTCTAAACACACATGTGTGCACAAAAGCTCAGTGAAATGCCTAGAAACAGCCCCAATAGGCAGGTGAAAGTTCCCAGTGAAGGACTAATGGTGACCCGAGGAGCAGTGGAGCCCTGCGACGTTCATGGATAAACAGACAAGACATTGCAAGAGTATAAAATCTGCTCAAATTAATTCATTGATTTGAAACAAACCCAGTAAAAATCCTAATGTAATTTTTTTTATTTCTCCTTGTGATACATGTATTTCCCAAGCTGCTGCTGCTGCTTCTTCTTCTTCTTCTTCTTCTTCTTCTTCTTCTTCTTCTTCCTTTTTTTTAAAGATTTACATCCAAATTAGTTAGCATATAGTGAAACAATGACTTCAGGAGTAGATTCCTTAATGCCCCTTACCCATTTAGCCCATACCCCTTCCCACAACCCCTCAGCAACCCTCAGTTTGTTCTCCATATTTATGAGTCTCTTCTGTTTTGTCCCCCTCCCTGTTTTTATATTATTTTTGTTTCCCTTCTTATATGTTCATCTGTTTTGTCTCTTAAAGTCCTCATGAGTGAAGTCATATGATTTTTGTCTTTGTCTGACTAATTTCACTTAGCATAATACCCTCCAGTTCCATCCATGGAGTTGCAGATGGCAAGATTTCATTCTTTTTGATTGCCAAGTAATACTCCCTTGTGTGTGTGTGTGTGTGTGTGTGTGTGTGTGTGTGTGTGTATATATATATATCACATCTTCCTTATCCATTCATCCATCGATGGACATTTGGGCTCTTTCCATACTTTGGCTATTGTTGATAGCGCTGCTATAAACATGGGGGTGCCTGTGTCCCTTCGAAACAGCACACCTGTATCCTGTGGATAAATGCCTAGTAGTGCAATTGCTGGGTGGTAGAGTAGCTTTATTTTTAGTTTTTTGAGGAACCTCCATACTGTTTTCCAGAGTGGCTGCACCAGCTTGCATTGCCACTAACAATGCAAAAGAGGTACGCTTTCTCCACATCCTCGCCAACATCTGTTGTTGCCCGAGTTGTTAATGTGAGCCTAATGTAAATTTTTTTTAGAGTTTTATAAAAATTATTCTAGGGGCGCCTGGGTGGCGCAGTTGGTTGAGCGTCCGACTTCAGCCAGGTCACGATCTCGCGGTCCGTGAGTTCGAGCCCCGCGTCGGGCTCTGGGCTGATGGCTCGGAGCCTGGAGCCTGTTTCCGATTCTGTGTCTCCCTCTCTCTCTCTGCCCCTCCCCCGTTCATGCTCTGTCTCTGTCTGTCCCATAAATAAATAAAAACGTTGAAAAAAAATTAAAAAAAATTATTCTAAAGAAAAATTGTCCCCTAATTTTCTACAAAAATATACTTTTTTATAATAGATATTAACTTTTTCAAAAGTGGTAAATTCTTTTTCTTTCTTTTTTCCTCTTCCGAATTTTCCAGTTGCTTTGACCAAGTGGAGTGGAATTCAGCTCTTGAATTTCCCTGTTCTAGTCCTATGCGTTTCACTGCTAGTGATTCAGGTACTACTGGAGGCTGCTCAGGCGAACCTGATCAGATGTTCAGAGACTTGCATTATGAGATCTAGCATTTGGCCATGGAGACAGCACATAATTGATGCAGCACATAGATCCTGCCCCCAAACAACACGTGTAAACTTAACGTGAACCCTCCTGTCCAAACCGGTGTCCATGGTCTGACCTATGGGTTGGTGATATTCCCCTGGATGTTGTGTTGGCTGACTTTGGTGCAGATGCCAGCATTCAGTGTTGACAGACCCTGGGGATCATAAAGTGGGTACTGGGATGGAGCTTCTTGGATGCAAGCGCTACAGGAATCAGCCTTTGAAATGATGGCCAACAGTAGTTAATTATAAATTAATATCTTGAGCCCAAGGAAAAGGAAGGTGGCATTGGTTGGATGGTTACCCTCCTTCCTGAGGGTGTGTTATAAAAGCTTTGTTTTTTTTCCAGAGCATTCTCACAAGTCAGTAGTGACCCCAAAGTCACCATGGCTGCCCTGGGCATCACAGTTGCCCTGCTGGTGTGGATGGCCACCCTAATGCTTATCTCTGTTTGGAAGCAGATCTACAGCAGCTGGAAACTACCTCCTGGCCCTTTCCCACTGCCCATTATTGGGAATCTTCTCCAGTTGGATTTCAAGAATGTTCCCAAATCTTTAACCAAGGTAGGAAAAATATCATTGATTTGGGGGAGGAGAATTCACAGATTAGACATAATATATGTGCACTCAATTAATTGTCAGACAGGTTGCTATTCAATACAAGCCTGTTATGAATGAACTGACTGAACAGTAGTATCCAAGAGTGACATTAAAAATATTTAGCTGGTGGTACAGCATGGGCGTGGAGCCCTTGAGTGGGCATTGGCCATGGTCATCCCCAGAGGCCTCTGCTTGAGCCCAGTGTTAACTGCTCTGTCACTGGATGTCTTGGTGAGGCCAGTGTGGCTGGGGTTGCTGCTGCTGTTTGCCACTGCAAAGCACGGAGAAGCCATATATTCACACCAGGTGCACACTGTAGATGCCAGACAACAGGGTGAATAGTGGTCAACCTGTGTGGCACCTCCACCTACAGTTGTTGTGAACAGTGAATGAGCTAAAGAATCTAAAAACTGAATGAGTTGCTAAATCTGTTACATGAGTTCATAAAAGAATGCCCAAGAGCAGGCTTGCCTAGTGTTTGCAGTAGGGAGATGTTGACAGTGCTTTGTGCACCATGGAGGATGGACTTGTGGAGGTCAGGACAGTGCTGGCTCAGGGTCCTCCAGTAGCACCCTGGGGTCCAGGACTTAGACTGGGGATAGCAGACAGTGGGGGTGATGGCACAGATGTGGTCAAAGGGGCCACAGAGGAGGAGCAGGAGTCAGCCCACCAAGTTAACTGTGTTCAGGGTGCCTAGGTGTGCTGGAACCTCCCTCCCTGCAGAAGAAAGCCTCTATGGGGAGAGTCTTTCCAAATTGGGCTGGACAAAGACTGTCTTTTCCCAGATCCCTCTGTCTTCTCTTGGTGAATAACAATTTTGGGGGTCAGTTTAAAGCCTGTCCGACTTCTTCCATAAGTTCCCAGTGGCCTCACTTATCTGCTTGCTGGTCTCTGCAGTTGGCAGAGCGGTACGGGCCTGTGTTCACCTTGTACCTGGGCTCCCAGCGCACCGTGGTTCTGCATGGCTATAAGGCAGTGAAGGAAGTCTTGCTCGACTACAAGAATGACTTTTCTGGCAGAGGAGAAATCTATGCGTTTGAGGCACACAAGGAAAAAGGTGAGCCCCACTTCTCAGAGCACCCCTATGGTGGGGGACCAGCCAGGTCGTGAAATACCAGTGATGACAGCCACATAGTAAATAGTACAAGATAGAAAGGTAAAGAGACCCTCGGACAATTCAGGTGCTCAGCACATACTGTATTGAAAGCTACTATGACAGACTTGCTCTAAAAAAGGTAGGACCTCAAGCACCCATGCATTGGTGAGCAGGACAGATGTGTGCTTGCAGAGAAATGCCACAAAGGAAAATACCTCCAGCAGTTGAGCTGTGCCTTCCTCCTGCACACGTTGTAGCCTCCTGGGTGTAGCCTCAGTCCAGAGAGCCTCCACTCACAGCCCCACCTGTTCCTGGGTGTCGAGGCTCCACCCTCCAAGGTCCCTCACCTAAGATGAGGCACTGACACCACAGAGCATTCTGCTGGTCTGTGGGGCTTAGCTCATCTGCAGTTCGAATTCTCCAATGAGGAGGCCTCCGATACTGCACCTGGGGTGTTCTTAGACCAGGAAGGGTGCTGAGCGCAGCCCCAGCTCACAAAGGGACCTCCACATGATCCTGTCTTGCCAGCCTCAGCTCTCTTTATTCGGCAGCCCATGTCTCCAGCGCCCTGGGTTCCCCGTATCTAGAACACGTGCTGTCACCTCCTGTTGGGGTCTGGGGACCTGCCTGGTTTTTATCTGAGTGATGTCCAGACTGTTGACTCCAATCCCCACCTCCTGTGTCTCCTGGGACATCCTGGAGCTCATGGGGGGCACCTGCTCACACCCCTGTGAGCTCCCTGCCTGCCCCTTCCTGCCCCCCTGGCCTCACGTGCTCATTCCTTTCCACTTGCTCACTGTCATTTTAGTGAGATTCTAAAGCAGATTGGAAATGAAGCCATGTCCCATCTACCCTACAAAACCCTGCAGGCGCTAGTTTCTACTGGCTTAGCTTTGGTGACAAACCTCTGGAAAACCTGTATCCATCTTATGCAGAAATTTCAAATTGATGTGCTTCCTGTTGTGTGCGCTGTTCTCATGGTGCTGTCCCCTTATTCCTGTATACATTCCCAAGGTCATACCCTGTCACTATCAGTGGCATTTGACTTTCTCTCTTGGATGTTGTGGGTTTTACTTCTTTGGGGTTGTCAAAAGCAAAGTTAACTAGTCACTGTTTGTCATTAACACCACAGGAGCTTTGCTGCCCCACGAGAACAGCAGTTGTGGGTCAAGGAGCTCTGTACTAGCTCCAGGGAGCCCTTATCTGCCACCCCTCGTCCAAGTCATGGGTCCCTGAATGCAGCCAGGCCAGGGCCACTTCCCATTCCATGGGCTGGACTCAAAGGGGGCTTCATCCCCTCCTGATAGTGGCTCCCAAGTCCTATTTTCACATGTGCCACGTGGCCCAGGCTCTGTACATGGGATACATCTGGTTCCCCAGGGATAACAATGCAAATGTTAATTATCAGCATAATAGTGAGCACAAGGCTCATGTTAATTAAAAAAAATTTTTTTTTCATTTCAGTAAATGTTTATAAACCTATGACAGAGAATCATTATCATATCCATCTCAGCCTGTTTTGGACCCCAACATCTTGGCTCCTCTGGAATCTCTCCTTCTGTGTCTCTATCTCTGTCTTTGTCTCTGTCTCCGTCTCTCTCTACCATTTAAAACAAATTTTTTTAACGTTTGTTTATTACTGAGAGACAGAGAGATACAGAGTGTGATCAGGGGAGGGGTAGAGAGAGGGGAGCCACAGAATCTGAAGTCGGCTCCATGCTCTGAGCCCTCAGCACAGAGCCTGACGTGGGGCTGGAACTCACGAACTGTGAGATCATGACCTGAGCTGAAGGCAGTCGCCTAACCAACTGAGCCACCCAGGTGCACCTCTCTCTGCCATTTTAAAATTATCTACCTCCCTGCCTGTCCCTCCTCAGTCACCATGTCAGAGCCAAGGGCTGGGGGGAGGAGGTGAGGGGGCGTCCACTGGGCACTCCCTCTTCCTCCTTTCTCTGCAGCTTCCTGGGTCCTCAGGACTGGGGACCCAGCTCACAGCTCTGTCTTCTGGCCTCCTGGTCCCCTCACTTGTCTGCCCTGCATCCTGTGTCAGTGAGTCTGCTGCTGCCACTGGAAGGTTGAGGCTGCCCTCCCCCTGAGGCTGTCAGTGGTCCCACAGACACGTGGGAGTGTGGTCACCTGTGCCCTGAGTTCCCTCTGGGCTCTGAGCTGTGTCCCTGGTATCCACCCAGCAGCCTCTGCAGCGTCCAGCAGGGATCGAGAGCTCAGCATGCACAGACTTGATCCCAGGACCCCCAAACTCCATCCCAGCTGTGTTTTTAACCAAATCTAACCCTAATGTCTAAGTAGGGCCTTGGGTGCCGTGTACTCTCTGTGCACCCACACCCAGTAGGGGGCCATGCTGTCTGTCAGTCCACCTGTCCTTCCCCACCTCATGCTTCCCTGCAAGGTGGAAATGAGACCCTCAGTCTGGTCTGTGCTTCGTCATCTCACTCCTCCCTGTCCCTCCCATGCGGCCACACTTCCTTCTAGAACATACCTTGCCTTGGCCTTCCTCAGATCTCTTCCCTCCAAGGGGAACATGAGTGAGGTCTTCCCAGATCCAATGGTGGGCAGAGTCTGGGAGCTGAGTGACAGCTCAGGTTTTAGTGAGGACACTTTCTGAGAAGCCACATAGCTTCAAGTTAAGGTATTTGCAGTGTGGAGGTTAAAAATCAGTGGAAACAGGACAGCTTCTTGGGAATTTTGTGAACAGAGGGAAAAGGGGTGGGGGCTCGTCTTGCTGTGCAGCTGAGGCTCTGTGTCCCCTGGGGAGGTCTCCAGGCAAAGTGGAAGGAGAAGGCACACTGATGGTAAGAAGGGCGCCCCTGGGAGGGGACATGCAGTGGGGAAAGGAGCAGTGGGGAGAAGCCGAGAAGGCTTCTCCGAAGCTGGGCAGCCTGGGCTGTCACCCTGCCCTTGGCGTGTATTGTGACTGGGTGCTTGTTCCCTCTGCCCTAGGAATTACGTTCAACAATGGGCCGAGCTGGAAGGACACCCGGCGCCTGTCTCTGAGCATCCTCCGGGACTATGGCATGGGGAAGCTTGCCAATGAGGAGCGGATCCAGAGGGAGGTGCCCTTCCTGATGGAAGCGTTCCGGAAGACCCAGGGTGTGTGTGGGCGGGGTCCTTGTGTGCACTGCCTGGGGCGGGGCGCAGGGTCGGGATTGGTGCGCACTGCCTGGGCAGGGGAGGGGGTCAGGGCCAGGTTGTCAGGCTCACTGAGTGGGTCTGGGGGGGCAGGGCTGGGTCCTCGTGCGCACTGCCTGGGGTGGGTTGTTGGGCCCCAGAGTCATCAGCAGCCGCTGACCCCGACAGGATCACGTTACCCTCAGGCACCTCTGGCAGCTAGGGGTCCTCTCCACCTCAGGTGGAGCAAGGGCGCCAAAAAGAAGGGGACCCCCCAGTAGCTCTCACAAGGCTTTCAGAGTTTGGGCTGTGTTCAGGGCCACTGCTCCCAGGTGCTAGAAAGCCTTAGTTGGGGGGGGGGAGGGGTAGGTTGGGGCGTAGGGTCCCTGACAGCTCATCTGTGGTCCAGGGCAGCCCTTCGACCCCACCTTTGTTCTGGGCTATGCTCCCTGCAACGTCATCTCAGACATCCTCTTCCGCAAGCGCTTTGACTACACGGACCAAACCGGGCTGAGGATACAGAAGCTGTTCAATGAGAACTTCCACCTGCTCAGCACCAGCTGGCTCCAAGTGAGGCTCCCCCACCCCCTAGTCTGCACCTGCCCTCTGAGTTTGGCACAGGACAAGGTGGGGGGTTGGGGGATGGGCGGGGGCCCCAGGCGCTTGCTCCTGGATGTTGCTTCTGGAACCTCCCCGAGGCCCCAAGTTCCCCTCGCTGACCATGGGACACCTACGGTATTACGCTTTAAAACAGTACCGCACTGGGGCGCCTGGGTGGCGCAGTCGGTTAAGCGTCCGACTTCAGCCAGGTCATGATCTCGCGGTCCGGGAGTTCGAGCCCCGGTCAGGCTCTGGACTGATGGCTCAGAGCCTGGAGCCCTTTTCCGATTCTGTGTCTCCCTCTCTCTCTGCCCCTTCCCCGTTCATGCTCTGTCTCTCTGTCCCAAAAAATAAATAAACGTTGAAAAAAAAATTTAAAACAGTACTGCACTAACACGTGACTTCGCACACCCGAAGTCGTGGCACCAAAAAGTTACTGCGAACCAAAATGTTCTAAATAACACAGTTTGATGGCCATCAATTCAAATTGGAAAAGTTTTTAGCCCAGGACACAAAACCATGTTGCATTTGCAAGAAAGAATAGTAAGATAACTCTCTCTCTCTCTCTCTCTCTCCCTCTCTCTCTCCGTCTCTCTGTCTCTGTCTCTGTCTCTCTGCCCCCTCCTCCCTCCCCCCCCCCCCCCAGTTATATAACATTTTCCCAAGCTATATGAGCTACCTGCCTGGAAACCATAGAAAAGTAATAAAAAATGTGTATGAAATAAAAAGTTATACTGCAGCAAGGGTGAAGGAGCACGAGGAGTCGCTGGACCCCAACTGCCCCCGGGACTTCACCGACAGCCTGCTCCTGGAGATGCAGAAGGTACCGCAGACACCACGAGTAGGGAAGCTCTTCTGCTCCCTGCTAGGGGCTGAGACTGCTGGGGGGCGGGGCGACGCAGCTGCAACCCACACTGCCCCCGCTGGGCATGGGTGCTGCTGGCTCTACACCACTCTGGCTTCATATGACCACCACACCTGCTCCCATGGGTGTGGAGATTGGGCCAGCCTGCCTGGCTGGCCTCAAACACCATAGGAGGTCTGCAGTGCTGGCCAGCAAGAGGGGTTTCTTGGGAGAGCCATCAGTGGCTGTGGGGCTGGTGCATGGGCCCTTCCTGTGGCCCCCTCCAGGCTGTACTTCATGGCCCCGAAATCTTTCTGACTTTGATGACTGTGTCTCATTTGGTGTGAAGGCCTCCACACTCTTCCTCAGCACATAACCCCCAAATTGTACATGAGTTCAAGGGTTTCCAGGCCTCGCCAGCATTACCTACCTGACGGCCCTCCAGGCCCCCCACTGAGATGGTGACGCTTCTCCTCCCTCCTTTGACGTCTCTTGGGGCTCTAGAACAGCATGTGAATTCTGGAACTGATTTCCCTGGAAGCTGATCTATCACTGGGGTCCTCACTGCCCCACCCTGGTGTCTGGCTTCTTGGTGACTTCCTGCCTCCTGGGAATCAATGGTGCTGACTGTGGGCTTGGAGAAGGCCAAGAGCAACCCCTGCGACTCTTGGGTTGTTAGCAGAGGCCCCACAGTTCAGCTCTGGGCTGCTGGAGGTCACGGCTCTGCACAGGGGAGAGCCTTACTCCCCAGGACAGCCCTCAGCTCTGTAGAAGGAGCACAAGACTCAGCACCCTGGGTGAGGGGCACAATCCTGCCAATGGCCAGTTTTGTGGGAGCCTTGGTGCTGCTACCTGTGTGGTGGAGACGATCACGTTTCCATGGGATAGCCTCACGCACACCTGCCCCCTTCCCTGGGAGCTGGCAGGCTTGTCAGGCTCTTTTCTCATCCACCTGAAGACACCCTCTTATAGAGTCCCTGGCTGTCTCTAATATCTGCAGGAAAGATACAGCAAAGAGCCTTGGTTCACCTTTGACAACATTGCTGCCACCGTAGCTGACCTGTTTTTTGCGGGTACAGAGACCACCAGCACCACTCTGAGATATGGGCTCCTGATTCTCATGAAATACCCAGAGATCGAAGGTATGCCAAGTAGTGGGCAAAGATTTTGGGGCCATGCAGCCGTCCCCCCTGGACCGGTCAGGCTGGAGCACTTGGGCTTTCGCTTTCTGCCTGCAAATGGAAACTGGCATTGCTTGTTAACCCTCAGCGGAGTGAGACTGGAATCGCCGGCATGAATTCAATGGAAGTGTTCTTGTATATGACAGGGACATGCCACTCTTGAACACCAGTCCCACCACATGCCATTGACACACACCTGATTTCAGAAACAAAGAGCCAACACCAGCATGGAAAAATGCAATGCCACCTGCATTCCAGCCCATAATATAACCTATCTATGACAGTGAAAATAATGTCTACCTTGTCCATGAGCCAGACCTGGCCTCCTGGGCAGAGCAGAGAGAGAGTGCGGGATGGGGCCATGGCCTCCATGGCATAGTTGACCCAACTGGAAGAATGGGGACCAGAAGACAGGATCCCCAGGGAAAAATGTCCCAAGGCTGCCTGCTCTCCTTGAACTGCGTTGTTCTTCCCCAGGGGCTCCTCCTGCACCGGGGCCAGGTGGGGCTCTGAGTGCCTCAGAAGGGCAGGAGGCTTCTGGTGCCGCACATGCATAGAGCCATGCCCCAGAGGTGCCCGCCCTGGGCATGGGCCAAATAGAGGCACTGAGAGGGCATCAATGTGTTAGTAGGGTGCTGACCTCCCAGGAAAGAGGAAGGAAAGGGAGCCACTGCCTGGGGTGAGAGTGCCCTCATGGCTAGTGGCCAGGCCTAGTGTCCCCCCTTCCCCTGGGTTCCGCTCCAGGGGACCCCTCACCATCCCGAGGCTTGCTTGCTGCCGCTTCTAATAATATGGCTTCTGCTGTGTGCCAGGCATGGGTCTAAGCACTCCAGGACACTGCATACTTACCGGTAGGTATTATAGGGCTTGAAGTAATTTCCCACAGTGATGTGGAATGTGACCTGTCCAGGATCAGATCTGGTCCATCTGACTCCAAGCCCACTGAGTTTTCTGTCTCACAGAAGGCTGAGGGGTGAAGGAGCCAGAAGCCCCTGGAGGAAAGTCTTTCACAAATCTGAGAGAACTTCTGACCAGTCTGTACCAGGGGGACTGTAGACTGAAAAAGTGTTTTACATGATTAATTATGAGTAACTTACGATATAGAGAAAAGGAAAATAAATATGACTGAGAGCCATACGCTACTACAAAATGTAACATGTGTTAATGTTTCACAGTATCTGCTTCAGAGCGCTTGGAATGAACAGGTTGCAGAGCCAGCCAAAGCCCCTCCTTAGGCCGCCCTGCTGCCCACCCCCAGACTTGGCAGTGTCCCAGGACTGCTGTGTCATCTCTGTGCTCAACCTCATACACTCAATGCTTGTTAAATGTCAGCATACGATCCACATTGTGTGTTTTACATCTTTACCTGGGAACCACATGGCACACAGTTTTGTGATTCACTCAACATGTTGTGAAGGCCCACAGGGAATCTCAAGCTCAGAGAGGCCCAGCCCAACTCAAAGGTTGCTGTTACCTCTGCCAGGAAGAGAGGGACACCCAGACCCTGCTTCCTAGTTCTTCATGCAGAAGGCCATGCACGTCTGTTTCCAATCTGCCTTCCACATCCACACTTCCTGAAACATGCAATGAACCAGCCTGGGGTAATTAATAACTAATGACGAGAGTTTGCTCCAACTAGAATTTGTATTTTTCTTTTTAGAGAGCACAAGTGAGGGAGATGGACAAAGGGAGAGAGAGAGAGAATCTTAAGCAGGCTTCACGCTCAGTGTGGAGCATGGCTTGGGGCTCAATCTCTTGACCCTGGGATTGTGACATGAGCTGAAATCGAGTGTCAGATGCTTAACTGACTGAGCCATTCAGGCTCCCCATCCTCCAACTAGAAGGTCTTAAGACCCTCCTGTTCTCTACTCCTGGTGTAATGACAAGAACTGGATTAGCTATGATCATCTAGAGGCTAACATGCGAGAAGCTTAAACAGACTCACAGAGCTTGGCCGTCTTGGCACTTGTGGTGCCCAGGATGCCCTGGAGCACTGCTGACAGTGCTCCATAAGCATCTGCCAGATGGGTGGGGGCATGGGTGCTGAGCCAGTCTGGAGTTGATCCTTTACATCTGTTCATGTTGTGGCAGAGAAACTGCATGAAGAAATCGACAGGGTGATTGGGCCAAGCCGAATCCCTGCCATCAAGGACCGGTTAGAGATGCCTTATATGGATGCCGTGGTGCATGAGATTCAGCGATTCATCGACCTCTTGCCCTCCAACCTGCCCCATGAAGCAATCCAGGACACAATGTTCAGAGGATACGTCATCCCCAAGGTCAGATGTGAGCCTGGCGTGCACACGCTGAGCACCACCCCGCCAGCACATCAGCCAGCCTCCAAAGGGCGGGATCCTCCAGCCTCCAAGGGCGGACGTGGCTGAATGGTGGGGGCCAGGCCAGCGTTCCCACCTGCAGAGTGCTGCTTCCCAGCAGTCCTCACATGGGCCTGGTGATGAAGAAATGGAGAAAATCTGGAATGGGGACCCTGGGACAGTGCCTTGGGTTTGTGGTATTTCCCAACCCCAGAAACCAACAATGGTACAATCTTGCCCAGGGCTCCTCCTCTGATGAGATTACAGCTCTTGTCACTATTTAGACTTGACCCCTGACTGCCTTCCATCTAGTCCTTAAGCAAATGACTTCCCCAACTGGAGGTCCCGGTGGAAAGCTCATGTTCTGTTAACTTGATGGACTGACATAGGCCTTTGCTACTTCTAGGGTACGGTCATGGTCCCAACGCTGGACTCCCTCTTGTTTGACAACCAAGAGTTCCCTGATCCAGAGAAGTTTAAGCCAGAGCACTTTCTGAATGAAAGTGGAAAGTTCAAGTATAGTGACTATTTCAAGGCATTTTCTGCAGGTAAGAAGAGAGCAGACATAGCCCCTTCCCCGGGGAGCTGCCCTGGTTTTTGCTCTCTGCCGAGGCCATGCACCTGCACCAGGCCTGGCTTCTGGCCACATGTCGCAGATGTGTCTGTCCCTGGTTTGTGCTCTTTGCCATGGCTGTGAACCTCCACTGGGCCTGGCTTCTGGCCACATGTCCCAGATGTGTCTGTCCCTGGTTTGTGCTCTTTGCTGTGGCCATGCACTTGCACCAGGGCCTGGCTTCTGGTCACAACATGTCCCAGAGGTGTCTGTCCCTGTTCACAGAGCCCAAATGACATTCTCTTACTGGAGGTCCTGGGAATGAGATGATTTATTATTTCTGCAAAGCAGATATTTCATTCAGTGCTGAAACCCTTATGTATTTAATAGGACTTAGTGAATGTCTTTCAAAACTCTAGTACCTAATTCTCCATAATTTTAAACAAGGGTTAATAAGCAAAATCTAATGTTTGATTACCTGGACTCATCATGGGACCATCTGGCCCTCTCTTGGGCCCTTGGCCTCATTCTCCAGGGCCTTTCCCTAGGGGTTGGTGGGAGGGAAGATCATATAACCAGCTCAGTAACACCCAGCGTTAGTGTTTGGCTTCCAGCTGTGGCCCCGGTTCTTTCCTGTAGGATGTCAGGGTGAGCACTGGACAGAGATCACTCTCCCAACCTAACGTATGCTTATGCTGCTGAGTCCTGGTGACGGAAGCTGTATGAAGGCTGGTCCCGGAATATGTCTATCACAGATATTCTTATACTGAAATGTGTTGTGTGCTTCCTTTCAACAGGCAGAGAGGGGTCAGTTTTGCTTTAGGGTGACAGTTTAGCCACAAACTCCTCCCCCCGGCCCCCTCTGCTGCCTCGCCTGTAGCAGTGCTGCTGTGTCTTGAGGCTGCCTCGGAGTCTCAGCAGCACTGTTGTCACTTGCAGGAAAGCGGGTGTGTGTTGGAGAAGGCCTGGCTCGCATGGAGTTGTTCCTGTTCTTGTCCGCCATTTTGCAGCACTTTAACCTGAAGCCTCTCGTTGACCCCAAGGATATCGATCTCAGTCCCAGCACAATTGGGTTTGCCAAAATCCCACCCCGTTACAAGCTCTGTGTCATTCCCCGTTCGGGTGTGTGAGGCACACATGCCCTGAAGACCCCTGTCCTAGGCTCTTTGATGCAAGCCTGGAGTCTTCCTGCTCTCCCAAATCCCCTTGGATGCCTCCAGGAGGACTCTCCCTGCACAGTCTCATCAAGGGCAGTCAGGGCTTCACGGGGAATAAATTGGCTCAGAGATGCCGCTTTCCAGAGTCACATTCATCAGACAGAATTTGACAGCCAAGTCCAAAACAGATTGTGTAAGACTAATTAAACAAATTGAAACAATTGATGACCTAGTTGAATCTGTATTCGAGTCCCTGGAAACAAGGGTGAGTGAGACCATTGTGGTGTAAACACCTCTTCTGGGAAAGCAGAGCTAGCCAGTCACCAGGGTTCACATAAAGCAATACAAATGCAATTGTGTACTTTGAAAAGGGGGAAGTAATATACCTTTGAAGGCCTGTTAGCCACGTCTAAAATATATCCCCTACCGTCTGTCCCTAGGACATGAAGGTATCCCTTTGGACTTACTTGTCAGCATTCTTCTGGGCTATATTTTATGATTAAAATATGACTGAAAAGTCAACATAGACATCTGTTATTGTCTCTTAACGTTAAAATGTGACTTTGTACCTGGAAGAAAAAACTCTAGGCACATGGGGACCTTACATGAAATGAGGCAGAAATGAGGAAATCATTAATCAGCTCAGTGCATTAAACAATGTTGTGAAACAGAAGAGGAATTTGGAACAAGAGCTTTTTGCCCCCACCCCACTGACACACAGCAAAGGTCTCTTTGTGCTCAACCTTCAGGCCCTGATTGACTGTCTGTGGGTGTGCTAGAAGCCCCTCCATGAAATAGAGGATGAGGGCTGCACAGGGTGGTGTGCCGAGCCTTTGGAACACCATGTGGCACACAGAAATCCTGCCTAAGTGTTCCTGAATAAAACAAGTAATGTTTCAAAGCCAGCACTGTAGCATCCTTCAATCTCTCTCTGGCTAACCCTCCTGCCTGCCTCTTGTAAGAGTCCTGTGACTGTGGGGAATAAGTTTAAGAATTCTCTGAGCTTGCACCAATGGGCTAACAAGGCTTAGGGTGGAAAGCCACCACAGGGCAAAAGTGTCCAGCTTAGAATGAAGCATAGAGTGGAAAGCCACCTCCACAGGACAAAAGTGTCCAAGAACAGGTAGGGGCAGAAAGCCTCTGCAGCAGGATGAAAGCACGAAGAGGTCTTCATTAGGTAAAACAAAGCATAGGGCAGAAAGCCACTATGGGGTGAAAGCGCCCAGAGCTAATTAGCAAGAAAAACACCTTGTGGACTCTGAGGTAGCATGCTCTATCTGCCTTAGCCCCTAGAAAAGTTAAGATAAACAGACACAGTGCCTGGTGCCTGCAGTAAATGGCTGTCTGCTCAGAGCGGGGGCTTTGATTTGTCTTGACCCAAACCCCTAGAACTGCATACTTTTGAAGCCCCTTTTCACACACACACACACACACACACACACACACACACACACACACGAGTTAATGATCACTGTTTTATTGTCTCTTTCTACATGTCCATCACATATGTGAGCCTTCTGATCCTAATAAATATGGAGAAAGGACTCTTTCTCAGGGCTCTTGTCCCCTCCCAGACATTAGCCTCTCTTGTATTCAATTCTTCACCTGCTCTCTTGATGGACAAGAGAGCAGTCTAGACTCAAAATCTGTGACATGTGACAATACTAGGCCCACGCAGATAACCCAAGCTAATCTCCCTGTTTCAGGGTTCTTAACTTAATCACACAACCAAAGTCCCTTCACCACATAAGGTAGCATAACCACTGATTCTGGGATTAGGATGGGCATGCCACCTTATCCCCCATGAGGCGCTAACAAATCCGAACACTGACAGATTGGCAAATCATAATCCGAGGAGGACCAGCTGCCCCATTCTGAAAGGTGCCTGTCATTTTAATTACAACACCTACCTGGTGAGTGACACTGCTTCCAGCAGAAAAATAAAAGAAAATGTCTTTTAATTTGCTTAGAGGATTTAAATTTTAGAAAATGCCCTAGGAAAATTCTAAAGTACTCAAAACTGATGAATAAGCATTGGAATGGAGAGTGGGAGCCTTTTTAGTGTAAATGTTTAACTGATCCAGACAGTGGCATTAGGTTATTAGCTTGGTTATAAACAGGAGGTAATCCCACCTTGATAATTAGTCTGAGCTTGAGAAACTCTCCAGTGATCTGAACCACATTTGGCAAAAATGGAAAGAGCGAGGGTGGAGTGCATGAGGGAGGGGAGGACTGTCTTGGTCTGTCCTGTCTGCTGTAACAAAGTACCATAGACTGGGGTCTATTCCATATCCTTTTTTAAAAAAGTTTGTTTGTTTATTTGTTTATTTGTTTATTTATTTATTTATTTATTTATTTATTTATTTATTTATTTTCAGAGAGACAGAGACAGTGCAACCAGGGGAGGGGCAGAGAGAGGGGGAGAATAAGAGAGAATCCCAAGCAGGCTCTGTGCTGCCAGCACAGAACCCGATGTGGGGCCTGAACCCACAAATTGTGAGATCATGACGTGAGCTCAAATCCAATGTTGGATGCTTAACTGACTGAACCACCTAGGTGCTCCAAGTATTCTATGTCATTTATTTCTGCTCTCATCTTTATTTTTTCCCTTCTTCTGTTGGCTTTGGGCTTTATTTGCTGCTCCTTTTCTAACCCCTTTAGGTGTAAGGTTAGACTGTGTATTTGGGACCTTTCTTGCTTCTTGAGATAGGCTTGAATGGCAATGTATTTTCCTGCTAGGACTACCTTTGCTGCATCCCAACGGGTTTGGACTGTCGTGTTTTCATTTTCATTTGCTCCATGTACTTTTCAAACCTCTTCTTTAATTTCCTGATTAACCCATTCATTCTTTACTAGGATGTTCTTTAACCTCCATGTATGTGAGGGCTTTGCAAAGTTTTTCTTGCAGTTGATTTCAAGTTTCATTGTGTTGTGATCTGAAAATATGCATGGCACGATCTCAGTCCTTTTGTACCTGTTGAAAGCTGATTTGTGCCCCAATGTGTGATCTGCTCTGGAGAATGTTCCATTTGCACCCGAGAGGAATGTGTATTCTGCTGCTTTGGGATAAAATGTTCCGAATTTATCTGTTAAGTCCATTTGGTCCAGTGCATCATTCAGAGTCTTTGTTTCCTTGTTGATTTTCTACCTAGTTGATGTATCTATTTCTGTAAGTGGAGTAGTAAAGTCTCCTACAACTATGGTATTGTCATCAGCGAGTTTGCTTATGTTTGTGATTAATTGATGTATATATTTGGGTGCCCCAATTTGGAGGCATATTTACATTGTTAGCACTTCTTGATGGATAGACCACTTGATTATGATATAATGCCTTCTTCATCTCTTGTTACAGTCTTTGGTTTACAATCTAGTTTGCGTGATATAAGTATGGCCACTCCAGCTTTGTTTTGATATGCATTAGCATGATAGATGGTTCTTCATCCCCTCACTTTCAATCTGCAGGTGTCTTCAGGTCAAAAACGAGTCTCTCATAGGAGTATATAGATAGATCTTGGGTTTTTAAAATCCATTCTGATGCTCTATGCCTTTGATTGGACATTTCATCTGCTTACATTCCGTGATTATTGAAAGATATGAATTTAGTGTCATTGTGTTATCTGTAGATTTTGTGTTCTGGTGATGTTCTCTGGTCCTTTGGTCTTTGCTCCTTTCCGCTCACAGGGGACCCTTAGAATCACTTGCGGGGCTGGTTTAGTGCTCTTGAACTTCTTTAGTTTTTGTTTGTCTGGGAAAGCCTGTATCTCTCCTTATTTTCCACGTGACAGCCTTGCTGGATGAAGGATTCTTGGCTGCATATTTTTTTAATCCAGAACATTGAATATTTCCTGCCACTCCCTTCTGGTCTGCCAAGTTTCAGTGGACAGGTATGCTAAACTTATGTGTTTCCCCTTGTAGGATGAAGACCTTTTGTCCCTAGCTGCTTTCAAAATTCTCTATCTTTGTATTTTGCAAGTGTCACTATGATATGTCATGGTGTTGACCTGTTTGTGTTGACTTTGAAGGGAGTTCTCTGTGCCTCTTGGATTTGCATGCCTGTTTCCTTCCCTGAATTAGGGCAGTTCTCAACTATAATTTGCTCAAATAAACCCTCTGCCTCTTTTTCTTGCTCTTCTTGTCCTGAGACTCCTATGATACGGATATTGTTTTGTTTTGTGGCATCACCTAGTTCTCTAATTCTCCCCTCTTGATCTAGTAATTTCCTGTTCCCCTTCTCTCAGCTTCACTCTTTTCCATAATTTTATCTTCTGTGTCACCTATTCTCTCCTCTGCTTCTTCAATCCTTACTGTCACTGCATCTGGCTTATTTTTGCACCTCAGATATAGCATTTTAAAATTCATCTCTACTGGTTTGTAGGTCGTTGAACTCTGCAGCAAGGGTTTCTCTGGTGTTTCTATGCTTTTTCCAAGCCCAGCTATTAGTCTTATAACTGTTGTTCTAAATTCATGTTCAGATATATTGCTTATATCTGTTTTGGGCAAGTCTCTGGCTGTTATTTCTCCTTGACCTTTCTCTGCCTTGTCATTTTTGGCTAAATTTCTTTTGCATGTTTTAAAAGCTTGTTATGTGTCCTGCACCTGAGAGTATTACTCTATTAAAAAGGGGTCATACACTGTCCAGGACCTGGCCCTCCAGGAAGTGTTTTTTTTTGTGTATTCTGCATGAACTCTGTGGTTGTATTTTGGCTGGTCCTTCCCACTGGTCATTCTTCTGCAGAGCTCCTCCTTGCTTGCTGTGGTGGAGTTTTTGGACCTTTAAGTGGTGTATTTTGATACATTTGTTGAAGTAACCCTGAACAAAAGGGAGGAGAAGCTTGATCTCATAAAAAGAGAAAAAGGGAAGGGAAGAAAAGAAAAGAAAACCAAACTGAGACTCAAGATACTAGAAGGCTAATTCCAGAGAAAGAGAAAGGAAAATAAAGAAGAAGAAAGAGAAAAGATGGAAAAAGCATAGAATAAAGAGCATACACACACACACACACACACACACACACACACATACATACATATATATAGAGAGAGAGGAAGAGAGAGAGAGAGACCAAAAAGGAATGAGAAACTATGAGCCTGATTTCAAAAAAGAAAAAGAGCGTGGAAGAAAAGAAAAAAAAAGAAACAGTTGTCGTCTGTTGCTGCCTGGGACCAGTGGCTGTGCTGGTCTGGAGCACAGGCTGGCTACATTGGGTAAGTCAGTCTTGCTCCAGTAAATAAGCAGTTGCCAGGCACGGAGGGGTGGGGTTTGGTATAAGCATGTCCTGATTCCCCTGGGGGCCACTGTCAATCTCTCCTTCCTGGACTGGGGCTCTCAACCCACGCTATTCAGCAGCTCTTCACAGAGTTGTGAGGATGGTCAGCTTGCCCTGTGCCCCAATTTTCCTGCATCTTCGACTTGGTTCTTGGCTGGGATTCAAAACCTAATGTCTTCAAGGATTGGTACCATGTGGATCCAAGAGTAGAGCCTCTCCACCTTGCTGATGAGAGGCCTTTGGCTGGCATCTGCAGGGTCTTTTGTCCTTGGGAAGCAATAACCCCTCTTCCCAAAGCACTCTAGGAAGTTCTCTCCCAGTGCGCTCCAGAGATCACTACCCCTTGCTATGCACTCTGGGGCCGGCTCCCTCCTTCCCAGAAGCACGGGCCACGGCTCTGCTCTGGAGAAAGTTAAGCACTTTCAAAGCCTCTGAGTTTCAGCTCCAAAGGCTGATTACAAAAAGAACCCACACTCTCTGTATTTCTTGCTCCCCATTCCGTAGTCCAGAGAGGTTTTCCTCTTGTGCTAACTGGAAGCTGCCCTTTCACAGCCCCTCTCTCTGCTGGTCCCTTTTGTCTCTGCACAGAAGGGGTTCCCTCCACTCCGTGGCTGTGCCAACTTATCTCCCCAAATCACATACACGTGCCTCAATCCTGCCAGGCTGTCTCCTTCCAGCTGTGGAGATGATTCTGCCCATCCACTGATCGATTTCCTGGGTGTTGTAAGTAATCTGACCTCAATACAGCTTTGTTTGAGAGAAGGAACATCCAAGTCCCCCTACTTCTCCACTATCTTAACTCCTCCTGGATGTAATTCTTAGCTGTGTTCTGCTGTAAGTAGGATGGTTTTTGCCCCTGACCTTCTTTCAGGATTTTGTCTTATTTTTTGATTGTTTGCAGTTTGAATATGATATGCCTAGGTGTAGTGTTTTGGGCATTTATTGAATACTTGGTGTTTTCTGAGATATCTGTTTGGTGTCTGACATTAATTTGGGGAGATCCTCGGTTGTTATTGTTCCCATGTTTCTTCTGGTCCCCTCTCCTTCTGGTCTTCCCATTACATGTATGTTACATGTTTTGTAGTCATCCTACAGAATTGGGTATTCTGATACTTTTTTTTCAGTCTTTGTTCTCTTTGCTTTTTGTTTTTGATGATTCTGTTGATATATTTTCTAGCTCATAGATTCTTTCTTCAGCTGTGTCCAGTCTACCAATGAGTCCATCAAAGACATTTTTCATTTCTGTTATAGTGATGTGTGTATATAGCATTTCTTTTCTGGTTCTTTCTTAGGATTTCTACCTCTTTGCTTACATTGCCCACCTACCCCTGCATGCTGTCTACTTCATCCCTTAGGACCCTTAGCATATTAATTATAGTTGTTGTAAATTCCTGGTCTGACAATTCCAATATCCTTCCCTGTCTTATTCTGATGCTGCTCTGCATCTTTAGATTGTGTTTTTTGCCTTTTGGTATGCCTTGTAACTTTTCTTTATTGCTGAAAATGATGCATCAGGTAAAAGGAACTGCAGTAAATAGGCCTTTGGGGATGTGGCAGTGAGGTGAGGGGGAGGGGACGTATTCCACAGCCTACTGTCAGGTCTTAGTCATCAGTGGGCCTGTACCTCAGGACTGTGACTGTCACAAGGTTTTCTAAGCTCTCCCCCTTCCCCCAGTTGGGACGGGGTGTCTAAAGGGGGCTGGAGTTGGTTATTTCTCTTCCTGGGTCAGTGAAACTCTGGGTAACGAGGTATTGCTTAGGGCAGGTCCTTTTAAGAAAACAGTGCTCTGGTGTGTTTCACACGATTTTTCCCCCTCCCCTTTTTCCCTTTTTTCTCTGATATTTGCTGTGGGAATCTGGGCAAGGCCCTGGAGTCTGACCTCACGACACTTCAGGGACACACCTGTGAGTAGGTGTGTTGCCTGTACTGCCCAGTTCAGGTTTCCCGCCCCTTCAGCTCTTGGGTCTGCTCCTGCAAGCCGGGCTCTGTGTCCGCCTGTCTGCTTCTCGGCCTTGGGGGCACAACTTTCCCTCTGCCCTTTGCTCTCTCAAGGATCAAGAACGGTGCAGAGGCCTTCTGGTTTGAGTTCTGCACGTAAGGGCCTAGGAGGTAACCACTTCCACCCAAAAGCAAGACAAAGCTGAACAGAGTGAAAAAGCAAACGGTTTGTCAATTGTGTTGATCTTTCCAAGACCCAACTTGGTTTTATGGATTTTCCCTATTGTTTTTCTATTCTTTATGCAGTTTATCTTTAATCCATATTATTTCTGTCTTTCTGCTAGCATTGACTTTAGTGTGTTCTTGTTTGTCTAGGTCCTTAAGGTTTAAATATAGGTTGCTGATTTGAAGTCCTTTTTTTTATGGAAGTGTTTACAGCTATATATTTCCCTCTGTAAATAGTGTCCCATAAGTTATGGTATGTGGTTTACTTTATCTATCTATCTATCTATCTATTTAATTATTTATTTACTTATTTTGGTGTCAAGATATTTTCTAATCTCTCAGTGGTTTCTTTGACCCATTGGTGGTTTAATTTCCACATACTTACGGATTTTCTGATTTTCCTTCTGGTATTGATTTCTAGTTTCATCACACATAATCAGAAAAGACACCTTGTATGATTTCAAACTACTTAAGTTGTATGATTTCACTATTTTAAAAATTATTCAGACTTATTTTGTGATGTAACATGCAGTCTCTCTTCTTGAGAAAAATGGGTATTCTGCTATTGTTGTGCGTGTTCTTGTGTCTGTTCTATCCAACTGGCCCACGGTGTTGTTGAAGGTCCTCTGCTTCCTTATTGATGGACTGTCTGGTTGTTCTTCCCTTTACTGAAAGTGAGGTGTTGGCGATGACTATGACTATTGCTAGATCGGTGCGTTTCTCCCTTGAACTCTGCCAGTGTTTGCTTCATATGTGTAGGAACTCTGATGATAGTGCATATGGCTATGAATAATGTTATATCTTCTTGGCCAGTTGACCCTTGTATTATTCTAGAATGTTCTTCTCTGTCTCTTATAACAATATTTGGCATAGTGCCTATGTTGTCGTTTATTAGTATAGTCGCACTTGCTCTCCCTGGGGCACTATTTGCCCCAGGTGTCTTTTCGCCATGCTTTCACTGTCAGTGTGTATGTCCTTAGATCTGATGTGAGTTTCTTGCAGACAACGTGGAGCTGGATCCTTTAGATTGTGAAGTTTCACCCTTTTACACTGAAGTGATCCCTGATAGGGAGGACTTACCACAGCTGCTTTGTTCATTGTGTTTCTGTATGTCTTCTCGCTTTTTTTAGCCTTCCCTTCCTGTCTTACTGCCCTCCTTTGTATTTACTTGACATTTTTTGTAGTGACATGCTTTGATGCCCTGTTGTTTCCTTTTGTGTTGATCCTACACACAATTATTGTGTGTGTGCTTACCACGGGCATTACATAAAATATCTTAAAGTTATAACAACCAAAACAATATCAGCTCCAGTTGGCCGTCCATGGGGAAAAATGCTCTGGCACCTACTTTAATCTCAGACCTGCAGTTTCCTCATCATTTTTGTGGGTGACTCCCATGCCTTGGGTTATGGACGGTTCAAGGAAGTATACATGTATACATCAGTCAATGGTATTATCCTCCTGCATATCAAAAGGTTTTGAAAGTGGTATCCTCGAGACATGGAAGGAAAATGAGCTCCTGGTGTGTACTGAGGAAAAGTGAATGCCTGAGGGTGGTACTGAGGAAGGACTATTTCACGGAGAAGAGCACCACCCACAGGGAGCACTGTCCCTGGGGCATGGTCTGCTCAGGCAGCTAGAATTAGACAAGGCATGCATGGGGCAGGGCATCAACATGCTTGGGAGCTGCTGCAAATTAGCACAGGTACTAGAGAGTTACTTTATAAGAAGCATACAACTTGCTCTCAGGACAGATTTAGTAACAACTAAAATATATCGTTAATTGGAGAGGAGGGCTGTGAGGTTGTGCAAGGGTGAACTAAGAGGAAGCAGATGATCTGTGTCCTCACTGGCCCAGAGCAGAGCCGACCCACTTCAAGGTGCTGCAGCCCCACTGGGGAAGGAGTCCCGATATCCCCAAGAAACTGGGGGAAAGTGGACAGGCCCGATTCAGAAATCACAAGTGTTCCCACTGGGAGTGAGGCCATCCGCTGGGGGGATTTCCTGCCTCAGAGATGATCATGTACGAAAACGAAGGGTTTTGATTAGACGTAGCATGCTCCATCAAAGGACCAGGGAGGAGTGAGAGTGAGGAAGACTCTGTGTGTGTTGTAAGTGCACAAGCATTTGTGTGTGTGTGTGTGTGTGTGTGTGTGTGTGTGTGAGAGAGAGAGAGAGAGAGAGAGAGAGAGAGATGAACCAGGCATGTACGTGTGTAGAGACATGAAGCACATACTGTGTGGCATGCAGGCGTCTGTACAGATGTTGTGATGGGAAGCAGGGGTGTGTGCAGGTGGGAGTGTGGGGCCAGGCTGATGGGCCAGGTGCTGTCTAAAGGCTCCTGACAATTGGACCCAGGTGGAGTCTTGAGCCTTTGGCTCTTACCTGCATGGCCTTGGAGACCCGAGCTGCAGTGTGGTAGAAGTCGATTGGTGACCCCGGAGAGCCCGGATGGGAGTGGGTCACAGAAGACCGCCACATGGGAGGTGGACCCACCAGGCCATTGTGGCCTGAGGACCCATTGGGGCCAGCTGACCCTGGGCCCTCATGCAATCCCCGGCTTACCTGCCAACCTATGCATGTGAATTTTCTGCTGACATTTTCCCAAGGGAAGGGCCTATGGACTTTCCATACCTACTAGTGATTTCTCTTAGGGACTGTGGTCTGAAGTGAGGCTAACCGGCTGGCATTGTGCTGTCCACGCTGGGCACACCAGGCATTCCTGGCACACATGCTTCGCTTTGACTGGGGTCAGTTATGACCTGATGTGATTTCTCAGGAGTCCAGACATCCTGGCTCAGGACTCCCATCTGAAGGAAGCTTTCCGCAGCTGAAGCAGAACCGCCGGGTGCTCAAGCCGCTGGGTGAGCCAAGACAAGAATCCTGCTACTTAGGTGGTGGGGACCTGAATGTTTGGGGCTGGAGCAGTGGGAGAGCCTGGTTTGGGAGGAAACTCCCTCCGGGTTTTGGGACAGAGAACCAGACTCCCTCCATAGCTCCTTGGGCGCTGGAAGATAAAGGCCAGGACTGGGCTGGGTGAGGACGTTTCCTGTGGCCCGAGCCCGGGGGGCAAGGCAGAGCGCCTGGGGCTTTAGGTCTGTGCCTGGCCCTTCGACGCCAAGGAACTGGGGATTGCCGCTGGGGCAGCGGCCTGGGGTTGTGACAGTTACCTGCTTGAGCAGCGGAAGGTCTGGAACGGAGCTCCGGGGACCGGGACCGCGCAGAAGGAGCGGGCTTCATCTCCTCCTCCGACCCAGGGACGTGCCCACGACGGAGCGCTCTCAGCCAGCTTGCCAGGTCCTCCAACCCTGTCGTCGTGCAGAGCGGGGCGGGGCGCTTGGGCTCAGCCTGCCGCCTCCTGTGGGCGGTCCCCGGGCGCCCTCCCGGTCCGGGCGGGGCCTCCTGCGCCCCCGTCGAGAGTCGCGGTTCATCCATGTCGTGTGGGAGAGAAAAGGAGACGCGCTCAAAGTCGTTCGCAGCAGGCTGTGGAGACAGATGCTAAGTGTCCCGCCGCTTAAATTCCCGGGCTCGGGACCACTTACTAGCACAGCAAAGTGTTGGTGCAAGTGAGAGCGGGTTAGGAAACCAGCACCGACCGCGTCGCGTTAGTCAACAGAGGTACACGCACCCCTCCGAATTCCCTCGCACCCTCGACACTGGACGCCGAGCACCCCGGGCCCCCGTGGACCCCTGTCCTATTCTGCCGTGGGCACCTCCCGCGGCAGGAGCCGCGCGGCGCACCTGCACCTGCCAGGCTCGCCTCAGCTTCCAGCACACGCCAGCGGATGGTGCCGTCAGCCGCGGTTTTGCAAACCCTCTCAGAGTCCTTGACGGTTCTTTCTGCCAAGTGCAAATATTGATCTATAGTCCACTTGTATTTGCAGAGTGCACACGGGTCAGGGCAGAGGACGCCCCCACCGCGGCCTTGAGAGAGCAGCCCTGTCCACGTGCCCAGGTCCCAGGCGCAGAAACACGGAACTGTCTCTAAGTTTCCGTGTGAGGTCCCTAAATCATGCCAACGCTTTTTTTTTAATTATTTTTTTTTATTTTTTTATTTTTTTTGAAGTGGGGCAGAAGATGAAAAGCAGCGAATTTCTGTTGTGGAAAGAAAAGTAAACTTGTTCCAAAACAGATGTACTGGAGTTATTTTACAGGGCAATGGATATGGCAACATCACCCAAAGTCAAGTGGGGGAAAAGAGGAACCGAGGGCGGAGGCTGGACCACACTGTGACCTCCACACAGCACCGAGGCCCCGCTGGGCGGGACACTGCTCTGGTGACCGACATCGCCAACAAGTCCCACCTGAGGGCAGCAGGGAAGGTCGCTACACAGTTTCCTCTGTGTGATCCCAGTGTGATTCACCTGCCTGGGGAGGGAAGGAGGGAAGTAACACCACTCCCTCCTCTCCCTGAACTTCTGACCAGTGTCCACATAAGCGGTGGTCAGGGGGCCTCAAAGTCTGTCCCTGGCAGGCACCTGAGGACAGTGATGCCCGCCTGCCCCCCCTGCTGCTGCCAAGTGCCTTTGGGGAGAAGTTTGCCATCAAGGGTGGCCTCCTGCATCTGCACTGACCCAGGAAAGAGAGCAGGGCCCAGGTTTCCTGGAAAACATACTTAGTTCTGCTTCTTGGGATGAAGGGATAGGCCTGAGGCCAATGGTCCAGTCTACCTAGTGCAGGAGCAGCCTTCCAGAGGAGCACCTCCATTAGCTGTGCAGCTGCCTCGCTTCAAATCCATGCTTCCAAATTCACTAATGGTGTAGCCCGGAGCAAGCTACTGGATCACTCTCTGCCTCTGTTGGACATGTGTGAAAGGACAATAGCAGCTGCCCGCCAGAATTATTGTGTGATCAATGAGAGGATTGAGAAAAACTCTGAACATGGTCCACGAAGACAACATGGAGGCTCCTGGGAGCCACACTCTGTTTTGTGCCCTGAAGATTTCCCTTTTGGTTAGAATGGTATTTGGCTTAGAGTAGGGACCTGATACATACCTGTTGAATAAATGACCAGTATTCCCCTCTTCCTCTGGTTTAAGCAGGCACCTGCTTCCGCTGGAGTCCGAGCACCTACAGAAAGCCCAACTCGGAGAAACTCTAATTGCTGGTGCCACATGGCAAGGAACTGCCACAAGATTTCCCATCATACAGAGTGGCTTTTGATGAACCAGTACAAGGTTGGAGAGCACCTTTCAAGGACAGAACCTTGGACTCTGACTCTGTACCAGGGCCCCATGAGTGTGTTCTCACACCGTGGGCTCCAAGGTTCCATGTGCACAAGTACCGTCCACATAGAGACACTCTATTATTTTGAAAGCATTTCAGATGCCATCCTCACTTGGACTCCAGAGGTGGACAACACTTCAGTAAAAAGAGGGGGGTTTCAGGACAACCCCTGATATTATCCCATAATGCATGCTGTCTGACGGGAGCCAGTTCCTGCCAACCCAGACTCAGCATCATTCGTTGTCTGTGTGTGTCGGTGGTCAACAGCGGGGGCTGGGCTGCTGCAGGGGACTGGAGCCAGTCCCTGATGCACAGTCAAAGGGCAGGCAGGAGCGGAGTCCTGAGGTTTCTTCACAAGATGCTGGAGCTGCTCTGTTGAAAGCATCTTTTCAAGGAATATCTATCTATTAATCATCTAGCTATGAAGAAAATCCAGAAAGGGGCACCTGGGTGGCTCAGTGGGTTAAGCGTCCAAGTCTTGATTTTGGCTCAGGTCATGATCTCAAGGTTCATGAGTTCCAGCCCCATGTCAGGCTATGTGCTGACAGCCCAGAGCCCGCTAGGGATTCTCTGTTTCCCTCTAGTTGTGGTCTTCCCATGCTCTCTGTCTCAAAATAAATACACATAAAAAAAAAAAAAAAAGAAAATCCAGAAAGCTATTCCAACAAATCTGTGCTAAGCAATACAGCAAAAACAGAAGCTATTAAAAAAAAATAGACATATCTGATTGTATTAAAGTTTCATATTTTTGTAGCGCAAATTTCACTACAAGCATAAAGCAACAACACCGGGAAGTTTGCACATATACACTCACGTGATAGGAAAATACTTAATGCCTTTACATGCGGAGAACACATACAATCTGTAGAAAAAAGACTAGAGAAAGGTGGGCAAAGAAAATGAACAGGTAGTCAATAAATAAGAAAATTCAAATTATTAAATTTTAAAGATAGTAAACCGGCAGAACCAACAATCTCACTTTGGGAGCGTGTCCTGTGGAAATAAAAATAACGCTCACCTACTCTAGCGGGCACATGGGACGTGCCAACAAGAGTGTGCAGATGGAGACACTGCAGTGACTGAAGACCCACGGAAGCAGGGATGTGGGGAAGCAGGGAGCACATGCAGGGCCGGGAGAAAGGGGGTGCTCTAGCCTTCTAGAAAGTAATCTGGCAGAACCTTCTCCAGGGAAAATGATACACACCCTTTGATCCAATTATTCCTGTTTTGGGAACCACAGGAATAGAAACAACAGAATATTAAAATATATGTGAAATAACCCTCAAGGCAGCATCCTTTACTGTGGGTAAAAAGCAAACAAAAACACCTGGAATCAACACAAAGGCACCTTCTGGGGAATGACTTAGCAAGTGTGGTGTAAGTTGATGCGTGATGCAAAAATGAGCAAACCTTTTGGAATCTTTAAAAAGAAGAAAGAGCTTTATTCCTTGAGCCCAAGTGAGGATGGCTGCCTGGGAACGTGCTCTTCACAGAGAGGAGGAGGGTGCGGGGGAAGGACATCCGGTCCAGGGTTGTCCAGGGTTGGATGCATTGTTTACAGAAAAGGTCACAGCCATCAGACAAAGGACATTTCAGAAAGCTGCAGAGCTCATCTTCAGCTTCTAATGTGTGCTGGGCTGTAGGGCTTTAATTTTGTGGGAACAAGGGAGATTTCTTCCTTTTGCTTATCTTTGTGTGTGGGATGTTCCTTCTTGGTTATATTTTAAACAGAGCAGATATACAAAGCGTGCTGGGGCAGAAATAGACCCACGCGTGGAGTTTTTGCAGAGTCATTTTGACCCTGGTCAATGTTCAAGTATAGCTCTCCTGGGAGCCCAGGAGCAGGGCCCACAAACATTAAAGTTGAGAATTTCCTTTATATTACCATGTATCGCATCTTGGAATATTATGCAGCATTTAAAAGGTATGACCAGAATTGGGGTGCCTAGGTGGCTCAGTTGGTTCAGCGTCTGACTCTTGATTTGGGCTCAGGTCACGATCCCAGAGTCATGGGATCAAGCCCCACATCTGGCCCCACACTGAGCATGGAGCCTGCTTAGGATTCTTTCTCTCTCTCCCTCTTCCCCTTTCCCCCGCTCATGCATTCTCTCTCTCTGTCTCTCTCTCTTTCTCTCTCTCTCTCTTAAAAAGAATGGAATGGGGCACCTGGGTGGCTCAGTCGGTTAAGCGTCCGACTTCGGCTCAGGTCATGATCTCATGGTCCATGAGTTCGAGCCCTGCGTCGGGGTCTGTGCTGACAGCTCAGAGCCTGGAGCCTGCTTCGGATTCTGTGTCTCTCTCTCTCTCTGACCCTCCCCCATTCATGCTCTGTGTCTCTCTGTCTCAAAATAAATAAAACATTAAAAAAAAAAAAAAAGAAAGGAATGACCAGAATCTACGTCTACTGATTTCTAGGAGGATGCCCAAGAAATATTGGTGAGGGAATAAAAATCAAGTAGGCTAGTGGTATAGCAGGGCCCTGTTTTGTATAGTCCAGTGGCACTGGATCCTCCCCACCCCCCGCCCACTTCTGTGTTTCTGTATGTGCAGCCAACAGGCGTAATGTGTGTCTGGCTGCTGACCCCGGGGAGTTTGCAAGGGTGAGTTCGGAGGAGAGGTAGTAACTTTCCTCACATACCTTTGCATCGTTCCCACACTTAAAATGAGGATTTAGCTTAAAAAAACAAACTTTAATTTATAATGCCATAAGTGAGTAAATGGCAATTATTTTTCATGTAAAACGTTGTCTTAACTATCCTGACATCAAATCTGACAAACTGATATATACTTGGGGGATATTCCCAGTAAGTAAACGTGTTTATTGTTTGGGTAGATGAAGATGTTGTTGCCTTTTTTGAAAATTGACTACATCATGAAGATCTTGAAAAGTCAATAAGGTAAATACGCCATTAGCAAAATGGGCAAATGACAGTTCAAACATTACAAATGGACCATTAACCTAAAAACACTAATCTCGTGCAATCTTGTTGATAACCAAATAGATGCCAATTAAAATGAGGAAGCAGCCTGCCATGGGATGGAAGCAGGAAGAGGTTAGGGAAGGGTGAGAGGTCCTGAGACAGAGGATGCAGGGGGTTGTAAAGTGCGCTGCGTCTGTCCAGCGGGAGGCACGGAGAAGCTGGACCCCATCTTGGGGGCCAAAGTGAAGTGAACACCAGCCCATTGTCCTGAACTCCACAGTCTCTGTCCCAAACACAGTGACCCATCAAAGTTAATGTACAATCTCCACTTGCGACATGACAGAAGGAAAGATCAGTGTGGTGAGAGTGCAGGAGAGGCTGGGAGCTGATGGTGCAGGTGAGTGTACAGAAGAGGTGGGAAGGGCATTGCAAGCAAGGGGAAGGGCAGGGGGAGATGCCCTTGAGGCTACATCATGCATGCTGTCCTTGTAGCTGAGTGCTGGGAGGCCCCATAGGGCAGGCTAGGAGGGTCTTGGAAATCTTTCTAAGGGTTTTGGATTTTACCCTCTGCCCTCTTCCAATCTCCGAGGGGGCTCTTCCCTGCCTTCTCCTGTGTCTTCAGATCTCCAGCAGGGTTTTTCAGCAGGGGAATGACCTGGCCTGATCTGTGCCTTTAAAAGAGATTCTGACTGCTGTGTCTTAAATGGATTGAACAGGCTGGTGCAGGGGCCCAGTGGGAAGGGAGAAGAAGGTGCTGCAGGTGGAGGAACCACCGATGCCCAAGATGGAGGAGATAGAGTGGGATGTGGTTGGGAAGAAGAGAGAGTCAGGGGATCCAGTTAAAGACCCTCTTCCACCTGCCAGGGCTGTGTGAGCTAGAGCAGGACTAAGTCTGTGGCCACCAAGAGACACCCAGATTTTCCCTTGTGGATTAGGTGTGTGTGTGTGGGGGGGGGACAAAAAAGGGACAACGATGAACCCTGTTGGGGAGGGTGTAGAGTCTGAGTAAAGTGGCTTTAAGGATGCCAAACCCATTACATTTCTAAACGTGGTGCGGGAGCATGTGGGTCTCCTGTACACTTGATCTGCAATCACAACCAACCGTCTTCAACAGCAGATGCCAACAGTGGCTGGCGTTCTGAGTGCCAGCTCCACAGCCCACACAGGGGAGTGACATGGCTCTGTTGGGTCTGCCCACCCTCCTGGTGGCTTGTGCGGCTTTCCTGATGTTCCACTCTGTGTGAAGATGAGGCACTCACAGGCTTTTGCTCATCCCCTTCCCATCATTGGGAATATCCTGCAGGTGAAACTGTGGGACATGCCACTTCTCTATCCAGGGTAAGACCCCTGAGGTATGGCCAGCTGTACTCTGGGTTGCTACAGGTACTGGACTGAGATTTCTCAGCTAGTGTTGGGGACGTTTTTGTCTCTTTCAGTTGTGCTAGAATATCCTACTTTTTGTTTATTTGATCCTCTTGAAAAGACCACGAGGGGTGACCCCTCCAAACCGGCTCCACTCTTAACTAGTGGTGGTGTCTTAAGTCATTCACCTGGCTCTCTAAGCCCTCTTTAATGGTCTCTCACATGAGAGGGCCCTGCCAGCTTTGATTCTGACTGACATGTGACCTTAAAATATGGGGCATCTGTGGAGTGAGGAGTATGTCCATGGCACGCTGTGGTCATTGCCAAAGGTGCACCACATTGTCATGACTCAAAGTGCCCACCACCTATCCAGCTTTCTGGCTGCACCTGTGAGATCTCAAGGTCAGCTCCGCTAAGACCAGCTATATCCCTGTCCTTTGTCAGTCCAGTGCCTGTAGACTCAGACACGAAGATCAAGGGCATCTACTCGGGAAGGGTGATCAGGGTCCTCAGACAGGGGTGGATTTTGACCTGAGTGAGGGAGGTGGGGGGGTGGGTGGATGTGTCCTAGGCTGCCTTGTGGTCTAGAAACTTATGCAGGGCCCTCATGGAGTCCCCTGGCTCTGGTCATGAAGAGACTGACTGTGGGCATTTAGTGGTGCCCAACAGAGTGTCTCCACTCTCTGCCACCCACCTGGGCACCTTCTTGTCCCAGCGTGGCTGGGATTCCAGTCATGTGCTTCTTTCCCTGGCATCAGGTCTGCTCCCCTCGCTCCCTGTCCAGAGTCTGTACCTCTGCAGGGCCATGCTTTGAGGACACAGGTGGCCCTACTCCCTGGTCCCTGACCTCTTGGGCCCCTTCGTGCCATCTGCAGCCCCAGGATGTCCCCTCCTGCCCTTCTTCCAATCTCCTAGAGGACTCTTTCCTGCCTGCTCCTATTTTTTCAAATCTCCAACAATATCCCCTCTGACTCCCATGACGTGCTCACTCCTATTTCTCTGAGAAACACGGCCATCAGAGAGAATGTTCTGCAGCTCCCAGGCCAGCAGCCCAGGACTCCACAGCACTTGCAAGCTCATGGGCACTTTGCACTGATGGGCGCAAAGCTGTGCCTCTGCTCCCACCACCTCTCCCAGCTTCCCTGTGTCAAGAAGGGCTAGATGTATTCCCATAGCTGCTCCAACCAGAGGCCAAGAATCATCCCAACCACCCTCTCCCACCATGTCCCAGCCACCAGCAAACCCCTCACTCTACCTTGAGAAGACACTGGGAATCCAGCCTTCTCTCGGTATCTTGATGACTCCACCAGCTTCCTGCCCACAGATGCCCCTCCTTCCACTCTGTCCATGCTCCACACAGGGAGACCCTGGGGGGCCCACTCCCTCAGCAGCCAGCGCCCCTGTCTGACATACAGAGGAGACCTCACGGGACCTGCCCTCTCACCCTCCACCCTGCTTCTCATGCCCTCCTGCCCTTCGCTGCCTATTGTGGCCACTGGCCTCCTCACCCCTTCCCAACCTGGGCACTCTCAGGTCTCAGGGCTTTGAGGGTACCTCTACGGGGACTGCTCCCACAGATATCCCCCTCGCCTGCATCCCCTCCTTTCTTGGTGTTCAAATGCTGCCTTCCCAAGGAGACCCTCCCCAGCGACCTTCTCTCAAGGACCAGATCACCTCCCAGCTTGCTGCCCCTCCTCACTGGTGTGTCCTGTCCCCCATCCCAGGCGGGTGTGGCCCCCAATCTGTAGCCCCGAGTCTTGGCTGGGACACATTGAAGGGGAGGGAGCTGGCCAGGCGTTGGGGCTGCTGAGAGGGACTGTCTTCACCTCTACTGTTCCTGTGCCTCTGGGACCCAGGACAGGGGCTCAGGTGCCCTGTGCCACTCTCCCCACCTGGTTGAGCAATATGGCCCCATGTACTCGCTGCATCCCATTGTTGTGCTACATGGACACCAGGCCCTGAAGGATGCTCTGTGCAGTCAGACAGCTTCGGAGGCAGAGGGAGGTTCCCCATCCTGGATGCTGCCCTCAGAGGCTGTGGTATGTCTCCCTCCAGAACACTGGCCAGCCTGCTTCCCTTCGGGCCTCACATGTGCCCATTTCTGTGGTTCACAGGCCTTCCTGGGGCTGGAGAGCTGGGGGTGTGTCAGGCACCTCACTTACTCCATCACGGCCTTGCCCCCACCCCCCCCACGGCACCCAAACCTGCTTGCTTTTTCTCTCCCTCTGTTCTCCTCCATGTCTTGTTCCAGAATAGGTGGCTTTTTGAGGAGAAGGGGGTTGTAGGGTGGGAGAGTGTCACATGGGTGATTTGTGCAAGTTACTCAGACTCTCCGAGCGACAGGTCTTCATTTTTAGAAGGGCTAAAATGTCTACTTTCTTGCAGAGTTGCTGTGCTGATGGATGGTAGGTACTGCTGGGTTTTCTTGGGCCAAAGTGTTCATTTCTCGAGAAGCCCTACAGTGCACAAGAGGAGGGGGGAGCGCACTCCTTTTGTGTTTCATGGGAGCACCACCTTGGAGTGAGCAAGGGGGAGTGTGGGTATTTTCTGAGTCCCCATACCCCGAGAAGTGTCCTCCCTTTGCCCTCATGGCCATCTGGTGGCTTGTGAGTAGAAGACTTGAACTGGACATCCAGCTGCTGCATTTTGTGTCCTAGGCCGGGGGCCTTGGTGTCCATTCTATCCCACTGCTGTCTCTTTGTTTCCATAATAGGAGAAATTTCCTTGACCTCTCTCAGGTCACTGGCTCAGTCTTAAGCCCCGTCTCGATTGCTCAGGGAACCCTTGAACCACTTTGCACAACAGTTGATATGACCTTTTGTGGCGTTAGTATGAAGTCACAAACGTACAGTTCAGGGGGGGACTACACAGCAAACGCACATGAGCAACCACCACTCAGATCAAGAACCTCAGCACTGCGTAAGCCCTCTCTTGCCCTCTCCACGATCATTTCTCTCTGCCTTTCCCAGAGGTACCACATGTTCTGATATCTAATGGCAGCGTGTTATTTTCCTGGTTTTGAACTATGGAGACGTGGCATCATACAGCAGGTTCTCTGAAGGACATGGTCTGTGCCCTTCAAAAGTGTGCTTCTGGCTGCATCCACGTTGTGCTTGAAGCACTCGTCCATTTCTGTTCCTGTGTAGCACTCCACTGTTTGGGTATCATTTACCTTTTCTGCTGATGGTGGACATCCGGGCTGTTTTCAGTTTGGGGTCATGACCGATGATGCTACCAGGGACACACCTGAGCGCATCTCCTGTGTTGATTAAGCACTATCTACTAAGGCAGAAAATACACAAGCTGTGATAAGTCATATTATCCCTATGTCTGTATCCAAACAATGAAGATTAGGGGCCCTGTGACTATTGGAATCATATTACTTCTGCCCCAAATACGTCCTTTAATATTTATTTAATGCAGTCTCCTCTTGACAAATTATTTCAGATTACAGTGGCCTCAACATGCCTTAAATTCTTCTTCATTTTTTAAAAATGGTTATTTATTTTTTTGACAGAGAGAGAGAGACAGAACAAGAGCGGGGGAGGGACAGAGAGAGAGGGAGACACAGAATCCAAAGCAGGCTCCAGGCTCTGAGCTGTCAGCACAGAGCCCGACGCGGGGCTCGAACCCACCAACTGCAAGATCATGACCTGAACTGAAGTCAGACACCTAACTAACTGCACCCTCCAGGCGCCCCACATTCTTCTTCATTTTTGAAAATTGTTTCAAATGATACAGAAATCTCGGTCAGTGGTGATTGTCCTTTAAAGATGTCATTCTTCGTGTCTGACGTGCATTCTATCTGTTGCAAAATTACAGTTCATAGTGTCATCCTTTTGAGGATGATGTGTATTTTGCCCCCACCCCCACCCCTGGCTGCTTGTAGGGTTATTTGTTTTTATCATCATCAATTTTATTCAGAGGCGACTAAATTTGGTTTTGTGTGTATTGATCCTATTTCTGCATTTTAAAGAGTAAGTGTTGGTTTGAGAAAGTTGTGCCATCATTCAGCCAAGCATTTCCTCCATGATATTATTTCCCTGCTACCCTCAGATCATACATGTTATCCGAATACTTCCTTAAATTCTTTCGGGATTTCGAATCCCTCAACTTCTGCTGTTTGGCCTAGACTTCTTCTAGGCTGTCAGCTCACAAGTCCTGTCTTTGGTTGTGTGTAAACACTGAGTGTTTCACTTCAGTTATTCTGTTTTTCAATTTGAAAAGCTTGATGTGGTTCTTTGATTAGTTTTCAGATCTCTGACAAACTCTTAATGTTTTTAAGTCTGACCTGTTCAGCAGTTGTAATGTCCCTGATGTTGCCACTGGATGGAGCCCCAGGCAGCTGATTTCTGTGACCTGCACTCTCTAGGTTGTTACTAATTTTGTATTAGGTTCCAGACACTTTATGCAAAAACTTGTGGCGGTAGTTTCAGGTTTTAACAACAGCACCTTCCCACCGAGAGGATTTCCTGCTTCCTCGGGGCAGGTGAGGAAGAGCACCACCAGTGTTCTAGGGCCTCACTGGCAGCTGGTCAGAAGCTGGGCTGCCGACCCTGCTGGGCTGGTCCGTCTCCAGCAGACCCTCAGTGCCGGCTGCAACCCCAGTCCTTTACTGCAGATGCCCTCCTTGGCAGGCTTGACTCTTGCTTCTGGGACCTTCCCAGTGTTTAGTAGCTCTGCTGGGGTTTTGTGTCTCACCTGTGCTTCTGTGGGAAAGCAAGCCCAAGTTCCTTGTTCCCTTCTTGGCTCTGGTTCTCATGAACCATATGTACATTTATGCAGCATCTCAGCAGAACAGGTTGATCAGAATCACCTAGCCCGTCACTGTGAGAAGACGCGACATCAATTTTTAACTCTTACCAACTCTTCTGTCCCGATTGCTTCTTTTATCTCTGCTTATTATTTTGCTTGTGGTGCCAAGATCCTGTCGAATCAGTCTGGAGACATTAATCTGAACACTTTAAGTTATCGGAAATATCTTTTTTTCCCCATTAATGGATATGGGTAGCTGGCGTGAGCTCACCTGCTCTTATGCAGGTGTTTTTTGGCAAGCCTGTGGTGAAGTTGGTGGGACTGACGTCTGATCTGTGTGGCCGGAGGTGAGATGTCTCCTGATGGGGCTTTTGTGTAGGACACAGGGAGAGGAGCGGCCTGTCAGGTTGGGGCAGGAGCCAAACTGGGATGTGTCTGAAGGTGAAGTCCTTCAGATGAGCTCCCTCCAGGGAAGAACTGATAGTCAATGGACTTTTGAAAATTGACTTTCTAACATTAGCCCCAGGTAGATGCTGCTGCTTGTCTGTAGAAGGGGAAAAGTTCCTGACATTCTAATCCTCTGAAAGCAGTTCTCAAGGAAGTCCCCGTACTATCAAGTGCCCATCACGTGCCAGGGCCCCTCTGACTGCCCTCTGGTGACCAGACTCCTGTCCTTGGCTTCTCCCTCAGGACTTGCGTCCAGCCATAGCAAAGCGGTGGAAGCAAATGTGTCGTTTTCCTCTCATGACCCTGTGGAACTTTGGGACGGGTTAGCATCGAGGGCAGTGTCCGGGAGGAAGCTCAGCACCTGGTGCGGGTCCTCACACAGACAGAGGGTGGGTTTGCATCTGGTGGGAAGTTAGGGTTACCTCCCTATGCTTCCCTGAGCCCCGGCACCACCCTGCTGGAACCATCTTCCCTCATTTTTATTTGGAAAGTGTAGACCACTCATGAAAGTTTTCCTTGAGTTTGGTAATCGTCCCTCCTACCAGCTGAGCCCATGGACCCTGCCTGCATCCTGGCTGGCTCTCCCTGCAACACAATCTGCTTCATCCTCTTTAAGGAGCACGTCAACTATCAAGACGAGGAGTTCCTGAATCAGATTGGGTTGTTGAATGAAAACGTTTCCATATTAAGCTCTTTCTGGGCCCAGGTAAAGCCAATTGTCTCTGCTTGTTGGATTACCTGCCACTGGTGTCAGGGGTGAGCCCGCGTGCAGAGTTCCACCGTGGGCAACAGGGAGGCAGCGGCCCAGGGTGCACCTGAGATGATGGAGGGCAGCTGTGGAAAAGTGATAGGGCCACTTATGTAACACAGCTGAAAGCCCGTTGGAGAGGCAGTCAGGCTGCCCTCTGCCAACACGTCTCTTCTGACGTGCCGACAGAGGCTGCAGCCCGCTCGGGGTCCTGCAGCCAGAAATGGGAAGGGGCTGCAGAGGGTAGGGTCCCCCTTAACAGAGATGCTTCAACGCCTCACAACCTGTCTTCGCTTTTGAGTCCTGGAGGCGGAAGGAAGGGTGTGGCTTTTCCCTACAATTTGTGGCCATTGCTCAGTCACTATCTTCCTGGGAGACACCAGAATATTTTTAAAACACTCAGAATATAAGAAATTTCATTTTGGAGAGAGTAGTACAGCATCAAGGGGCTCTGGAGTCTGAGCGGCCCTGGGACTACGTCGACCGCTTCCTCAACATTTTGGAGGAGGTGCGTGTGGAAGACCCCCCCGTGCTGCATGGGCAGCTGCGTGGCCCTCATTGCATAGATGTTGCCTGGGCTCCGTGCACGCAGGTCCAGGTCTGACGCCCCTTGTCTGGAAGACCCCAGGCCTCCATGGTGTGTTTCCCCACCACTGGGCTGACATGTGGAGCGCGTACCTTTCCCTCATTAACTGCCTGATGGTTCAGTGTTTACTCAGCACTTGCTCGGCAAAGTGACCTGACTGAGACCATCCCTCCTGCCCCCCAGGAGCCCATGGACCATCACAGAACTGCAGGTAAAGTGGCTGGTATTCAGGGTGACGGTTGGAACCATTGCTACTTTGGGAGCACAGGTCGCCTGTCTCTAATCCCTGGACAGAGCCCACCATGGGACAATGAATAAGGGCCTGGTGGCTAACGTGTGTGTGTGTGCGTGTGTTTATGCACAAGTGGGCCCTGTTTTTACCTTTTCTTCAAGACTACGTCCAAAGCACAACATCTTAAAGTATATTTTCCACTATGCAAGATGTTACAACTATTAACCTCTTTGCTGATTACAAAAGGCATCAAGTGAAAATCACTTAGGCAAAAAAAAAAAAAAAAGGGCATAAAATAACCATTCATATACGCCATAAACATTCCACCTCCTAAGGACTTATTGTCCTTTCTAACCCACATCTGTGTGTGTCTAATAGAGGACTTATGATGAAATCATGTAACTGATTACTCCACTATCTACAGGGAAACCGACCCATATTCTGAATTTAATGTTGAGAACCTAGCAGCTGTTGGCTCTAACCTGTTCAGCGCTGGCCCGGAGACGGTCAGCAGCACACTGTGGCTGGCCCTGCCAATCTGGCTGAAGCACCCAGAGGTGGAAGGTGAGTGAGGCGCTCCTGGGTGGGGGCGGACACAGGGGAAGAAGACAGCCCTCCTGGTGCTTCAGCACAGCTAGTTCTTTTCATGTTCTGGCTTTCCCTGATTTCCAAGTTAACTAACACAGGCCTATCCTATGAAAATTGGAAAGTATAGAAAATGACGAAGACAAATTTTAAAAATTCACTAGTAGTCCTATCATTCAGATAAAAGTTTATACTTCCATTTGCATGGTCTCCAGCCTCCCCTTTTTCTGTGTGTGTATGCACATATTGCACACAATTGGAATTTCACAGCATTGAACTTTATTTTTCCACCTAGTAGTAAATTATGGACTCGTTTACACATTATTAGGTGTTCCTACAAAATATTATTTCAAATTAGCATGCAAAATTTTTTATACTGAGGGATACCATAATTTAGTCCTATCCACTTGATTGTGGATTTAGGTTAAATTTTTAGAAACTGACTTGCTATGTTAACAGCAAAGAATAACTTAAATAAGTTTGGCTCATTGTTCCCAAACTTTGACGTGTCTTTGGAGACCCCTGCACATACTGTCCTACACAAGCAGGCAACAAATAAACTGGGATGTTTCATGACAATGGAGATGAAATATCACAAGTAAGTTTTTGAACAGTGAAAGAGGAAGGGATTGGTTTCTGAATCTCACACACGAGGGAGGCTTGTGACAGAGCCGGCATACATGTGTTGCACACTGGCTGTGTGGCTCAGGACAAGCAGGCGTGCTCTCAGTTCAGTTCCCTTCCCCCTTGGTACAAAGCAACACCAAGCAAAAGCTGAGGGCCTATCTGTAGCACTTCTGTGGTTCTGTGGAGCTAGTTCATGAAATTGACGTAGTTATCACTTGAAAGACTGAGGGAATCAACACTTTATTGACTTAGGAAGTTTTGTTCCAAAAAGCGGTGTGTGGTTATAGTAAAACAGTCTTGGTTGCAATCCTGGCTCCACAATCAGATAGCTTCCATCCGGATACTCGAGGTCTCTGAATTGTAGTTGTTTCCTCTTAAAAACAGGAACATTAAGCCCTGCCTTAGACACCTGCATGGCTCAGTCGGCTGGGCCTCCGACTTTGGCTCAGGTCATGATCTCGTGGTTTGTGGATGTGAGCCCCACATTGGACCCTGTGCTGACAGCTCGGAGCCTGGAGCCTGCTTCGGATTCTGTGTCTCCCTCTCTCTTTGCCTCTCTCTCAAAAACAAATGAACCTTTAAAAAATTAACAACAACAACAACAACAACAACAACAACAACAACAACAACAAAACCTGCCCTAGACATGGGTAAGGAAGGTTTCTAGCTGGCTGTCTGGTACAAAGAGGCACTTTGCAAGCATTTCCCTCCATTTCTTGTAAGTGTTCAGAAAAATGGTTGCTGGAGACATCTTAGATGGTCTCTGGAGTCAGACTTCTCTGCATTATCATCGTGCAAAGATCTGTGTGGGACTGAAGGGTGGTAACTTTGCCCTCTTAGTTCTTGTGAACAACACAGGAAAGATCCAGACGCTAACGGAACCGCTGTGTGGAGAACTTACAGCACACTTGCACTACAGGCCATTTCGGTCAAACCACAGCTGCAGACACAGCAAAACATACTGAAGGGATGCTTTCCTTTGCGAGTTTGTAGGATCCAGTTTCTGTCCCCAACAGCCCAGTTTGGGTTGGCATTTCTGGATGGTTCACAAGTGACACTGTTTCTCATGCAGGTAGAGTCCACAAGGAAATCAACAGAGTGGTTTCCCCTGCATGAGCGACAGTGCCTGGATGCTCTACACAGACGCCGTGGTGCGTGAGCTCCAGAGATACGTTAATCTCGTCCTGCCCAATCTGCCTCATGCCGTGACTCAGGACACCTAGTTCAGACAGTGCTTCACTCGTAAGGTCAGTCATCTTTTTCCTTTAAAAACTTTAAAATATGACAATTAAGCGTAGCAGCGTTCTCGCACAAAGAGACAGGTCACCGAGACTTTTCTTTCCAGGAAGCAACTTTATTCATCGTGCCAGCAGGGGCTCAGTGAGTTCATACCCCAAAAACTGAGCCCCGAGTGCAGCGGGGTGTGGCCTTTTGTACAATTTTTGCTTCTTTGCCTCCCATATATGGTAAGGTACACTCTGAATGGGCGGTCTTGTAACAGAGTCATGAGAGATGTCACGTGCGGGCATATAGCCAGGTTGCCTTCCCTTGTCTTGAGGTTTTTCTCCACATTCCTTAGGGAGGGGCTCTGCTACATTAGTGCCTGAGTGTTTAATTTTAAGGGAAGTATATTTCTATTAACCCCATTGGCTAACTCTGGGTAAGTACAATTTTTACCAAAAAGTCATTTTTTTTTTTTATTAAAGTTTATTTATTTATTTAGAGAAAGGGAGAGAGAAAGCAGTGCATGCATATGAGCAGGGGAAAGGCAGAGAGAGAGGGAGAGAGAGAATTCCAAGAGGCTCCACACCATCAGCACATGAAGCTGATGCAGGGCTCTATCCCACGAACCGTGAGATCATGACTTGAGCTGAAATCAAGAGTCGGATACTTAATGGACAGAGCTACCCAAGCACCCCTGTTTGTTTCCTTAAGGGGCATTTTAGGGGGCTCCTGGGTGGCTCAGTTGGTTAAGCCTCTGACTTCAGCTCAGGTTTTGATCTCACAGTTCATGAGTTCAAGCCCTGCGTTGGGCTCTGTGCTGACAGCTCAGAGCCTGGAGCCTGTTTCAGATTCTGTGTCTCCCTCTCTCTCTCTGCCCCTCCCCCACTCATGCTCTGTCTCTCTCTCTCTCTCTCTCTCTCTCTCAAAAAGAATGAAAAAACATAAATTTTTTTAAATTAAAAAAAGGCATTTTAGTAATCATGGTAAAAAAAATAAACCTTCATACCTTAACAAAGGTAGGAGAAAAAATATTTAGGACAGTTTTTATTCCAGAGATTCATAATGTCCATTATAATTTGCACTTTAAGCAGTCGTTAAATAAAACCCTACTAGAAATACTTGTGAGATAGACCTAAGGAAAATAAAAGGAATCCTGGAAAAGAGGAAGGAAAGACTGATGTCTAATAAGTGATTAAATTAGAAGGTAGAGAAAGAGTAAGAGTGCAAATTCTAAAAGAGCATAAAGAGGTCATAATACCAAAAGCAGAAACTAATGATAGAAAAAAATGAGATCTAGGTTTTGGGGAAAACTATAAAAATAGCAAACCTCTAGAGAGACTGATTCAGAAAAAAAGAGTTTGAGGGAATAAATTAAATAATCAACTAAAAAACGAGAAATTTAAACAAATTTTTAAATGTTTATTTATTTTTTTTTCAACGTTTATTTATTTTTGGGACAGAGAGAGACAGAGCATGAACAGGGGAGGGGCAGAGAGAGAGGGAGACACAGAATCGGAAACAGGCTCCAGGCTCTGAGCCATCAGCCCAGAGCCCGACGGGGGCTCGAACTCAAGGACCGCAAGATCGTGACCTGGCTGAAGTCGGACGCTTAACCGACTGCGCCACCCAGGCGCCCCAAATGTTTATTTATTTTTGAGAGAAAGAGAGACAGACAGGCAGACAGACAGACAGAATCCAAAGCAGGCTCCAGGCTCTGAGCTGTTAGCACAGAGCCTGACACAGGGCTCGAATTCACAAACAGTGAGATTGTGACCTGAGCCGAAGTTGGACGCCCAACCGGCTGAACCACCCAGGTGCCCCCCCAAAACAGAAATTCTTATAGAAATTGGAATATATTTGCATTTAAACAACAGTAAGATATAAAAGGAAAATCGCATGGGCAGCAAGAAGAGAATTAGAAAATGTATGCTGTGGAATTCCTTATCTTTTTATGATTAGGAACAGATGTAATGTTTTAGTGGGAAAATTTATGGTTCTAAAGGCATATGACAGAAAAGATGGGTTAGGTACATCAGCAATGGTCAAACACAAAATGCACTTTAAAGAAGGCCCATTTAAAATGGACTCAAAAATTATAAGAAATACATCCCTAGGAATTAATCTAACAAAAGCTATGCAAGACAATTTTGGAGAAAATTAACAAGGTATTGAAGGGCACAAAGAAGACCTCAGTAAATGGAGATATTTTGAACATGTGAGTAGAGAAAAACCAACACCAGGATGACATTTTCCCCATATTAATCTATAAATTCATTTCAATTCAAATAAGATTTTGAACTATGTTTCCATGGGGCACAACCAGAAGGTCTTAGATTCATAAAGAATGGAAACATGCCCCAAAAAGGGTGAAAACATGAACCCTAATTTCTGTAAACGTGAGTGTGTTTACCTGCACAGGGAATCTGAGAACCAAGTGCAGGCTGTCCTGGATGCCACCGGCGTCACTGTAGCCTGTCTGTCCCAGCGCTGTGACACTGGGCCCTTACATATGGCCAGAACCAGAATCAGAGTTGAAAGGTCAGGGCAGGATTTTGAGTTCAGGGTCAGGGGTTAAATTAGGGTCATAGGTGAGGGTCAGAGTATAGGGTTGAGGATAAGATTAAGGTCCAGTTTTAAGGATCTAGAGTGCACATTGAGAGCTAGAGTTTCTTCCCACACTTGCTCTCAAGAGGTGCTCTTTGAAGCCATGTTTCTCCAGGAACCAGACTCCCTGCTGTGTAGCCAAGTTAGGAAACCCTCGTTCACAGCAGACTCACAGTGTCAGCTGACTGAGCACTGACTCACATAAGCTGGTTTACCAGGAGAAACTGAGAAAATGCCCTTATATGGGCCTGATGAGTGTGTGACTTCAACCTTGTCATGCCTCCCTTCCATCCATTACTCCCTGTTAAATGTGCAAAAATATTCACCTACTGCTTTGGCATCATCTCATGGCATGTTCTCCTGGGGGCCAGCACAAGGAAGGAAACAGGCATATTTTCTGCTTAATAAAAGTGTCTCAGAGAGTGAAAACGGATAGCCCAGTTACACAGTTTTCCAGTTGCCAAGCCTATTGAAGAACAAGAGTGTTCTTACCCCTCCATGCTGCCCAGAGCTCTTCTCCTGTCCCATCTCAAATGCCGACTGAGTCTGCCCCACGTCCAGTCTCAACACATTATCGCCACGCTCACTTGAATCCAGCTAGCGGATGAGAAAGCAGCATTGAGAACCAGGGGGTTGGCAGCCATGCCTTCTATTCATTTTCCCTTCACTGTAAGTGGACACACCAAACCCCAAGGAAGTCCTCTGGGAAACATCCGACCGAAATCAAGGAACAAGAGCGAACATAATTGGTGGACAACTGGCTAGTCTCTGTCCCAAGCTCGGAGCCGGGAGACCTCACAGAGCCTCACACGTGCTGAAGGAGAAGGCTGCCCTGCCCTGTCTCCCTGTGAAAATGCCCTCGGTGCGAGCTGCTTCCCCAGTGCTCTGGGGACACAGGGATACCTGGTGCGGGTCACCAGCTCTGCGCAGCACACCAGATGCCGGCCTGGTGCTCTGCTGTTGAAGCAGGAAGTTGACCCACTCCGCTGTGTGTCCGCCTTGGTCACGAGGCTCAGGTGCCGCAATGCTCATGTTCTGACTCTCAGCTTCTGCCCTAACTCCTCTCTCCTGTAGGGCCAAAAATACTCATCAGGGCAGGACTTGGCATGGACATGACCCATGCCTTCTGCTGTCCTGCCTTCCCTGTTCCCGTTTGGCGTCCCTCACTGACACAGGAACACCTCTCTTCCCACCCAAGATCTCACTGGTAACGAGATGTTTCCTCCAGGGGTGAGCAGACGAAGGAGCATAGCAACGGTGATGGAGAGTTGGGGCAGACTGGGAGAGCCAGGGAAGGAGCATTCCCACAGACAGTGTCAGATGCAGCAGGCTCATCAAGGCAGGAGAGAGCTGACAAGAGGCTGCTTCCAGCACATGGTGGCAGTGACATGTCTTTGCCAGAGCAGGCTCAGGGGAACAAAGGGGTGAGTCAGGCCACAGTAGCCAAGGACCATGCGGAGTGCCCAAGTCAAAGCGGTCTGGACCGCTCTTCCGCTGAGTGTTGGTAGTAATGGGGAATGCGTCCAACTGAGTCCAGTATGGTATGCGAGATGTTAACATCAATGTAGTTGATAAAGCAGCAGCAGGACTTGAGAAGACTGACTCCCATTTTAAAAGAAGTTCTGTGTGTAAAATGCTGTCAAAAAGCATCACACACCACAGAGAAGTCATTCAGGAAAGGAAGAGTTAATCAGTGCAGCAAACTTCCTTGTCATCTGATTTTAAGAAATTGCCATGGCCACCTCAACCTTCAGCAGCCACCACCCTGATGAGCCAAAAACACTGAGGCATGACCCTCCACCCGTGCAAAGATTACAACCTGATGAAAATTCAGATGATGCTTAGCATTTTTTAGCAGTAAAATATTTTACAATTAAAGTATGTACATTGCTTTTCTGAGATAATGCTATTGCACACTTAATATTGTGTAGTGTAAACATAACTTTCACAGCACTGGGAGACAAAAAATTCATCTGACTCACTTTATTGTGATATTCACTTTATTGTAGTGGTTGGGAACAGAACCCACAATATATCTAAGGTGGGCCTGTATGTGGATCATCTTCCATATGCCGGGAGTGATATGGACACAGCTTCTGTCTTCACAATTTTGTACAGTATACATCCTTTATATGGGTATATTTTAAATATTTATTTATAAAAAATTTTTAATGTTTTTTATTCTTGAGAAAGAGAGAGACAGAGTGTGAGCAGGGGAGGGGCAGAGAGAGAGGGAGACAGACTGTGAAGCAGGGTCCAGGCTCTGAGCTGTCAGCACAAAGCCCGCTGCAAGGCTCAAACCCACAAGCTGTGAGGTCGTGACCTGAGCCGAAGTCAGATGCTGAACTGCCTGAGCCACCCAGGCACCCTTGTATAGTGTATGTTCTCCTTTCCAACTTAAAAAAATCCAGAACATGAGATTCCAAGAGTTAAGTGTGCTTCTCAGCATTACACAATTGATGATGAGTTACTCACACAGGGATCCTTCTCAGAGGAAATGGTCATACTGTGACTCTCACCACATTCCATAGGAGAGTAAGGCCTTGCTCCGTGACTCCTCCATCCAGTGCCGTGGGAGGTCAACGTAGAAGAGGCACTGCCAGGCCATTAAATACTTCATTCATCTAACTGTTTTTGAAGTTGCAGCAGAATCAATTCTGAGGAGCTTGATGAACTTATTTTTTAAAATTGGGGTAGAATAGAAAAGAAAATATTAGAACATACCACAATTAGTAAAGGGTAAGATTCACTTTGTGAACTTTTTGTTTCAGTTGTGTGAGGGTATATAGGGATTTACTGGGTTGGAAGTAAAATGTGTGTCCTATTATGGGCTGAATTCTCAAAACGTCTGAAAACCACAAGTTACTCTTATTCACGCATCTCGCCTTGGAAGGTGTTCCGCAAGTTGCCTCCTGTATGTTGTAGTTACACATCTGCCTGCTGGAGAGAAGGTGCTGCCTTGATGAATCCCATTAAGTGCGTGCGTGCGTGTGTGTTTGTGTGCGTGTGCGTGTGTGTGTGTGTGTGTGTGTGTGTGTGCATGTTGTATTACTGCTGCCCTCTTCTCCGTGACAGAGCCTGGAGCCTCAGGTTCCTGGAGTGCAGGGGCCACCAGAGCCAATTAAGATGCCCAACTGAAAGTGCAGGCTCCACCTTTAACAGTACCTTCCTATTCTTTTCTTTCCAGAACTCTTTCTTCCATCACGTCACCTCAACTCTCTCAATGCTTCTCTCCATGATACCTAAACCCTTCTCTCCTCCCTGTCTCATCCTCGTGCATGTGGTTGAAAGGGAGTATTGGGATTCCAAAGATTCCAGGCTATGATCAGAAACCTCCCAAAGTCTTCATTGCTGTCTTGCTCCATGACTGTCTCTTCCTCCTCTCTTTTGGCTCTTGTACTCTCTCTTCCCTGCTTCACTGACAGATCAGCTTCTCCTGAAGCCTGCTCTCTCCATGACTCAGGGTGGTTCTTGGAGAAAGAGCTCAGAGCAAAGGGGCTACCAACGGGATGCAGAGGAAATGACGATAAAGTAGGAGTAGGAACTGACCCTTTTACTTTAACAAGTCTGGAGCAGGCACTTTCCCAGCAGAGTGTGTATTTGTGTCTCAGATATGTGCTTTTGCTGCCACTTTGGAAACACAAAATATTTATACGTTTTCTTCTGTAAGTCTTCCTTTGCCACCTGTGTTAGAGGATGGAAAAGGGACCCCTTTGCTTGCTTTGGGAAGACGTCTCCTTCTCCGGGCTGAGTCCATGCTAAGTGTGCTGAAACAGAGCTGCTAAACATCCCGTGCCCACACATCCTACCCAGAGCACTACTTTAGGTCAATGCATTCCTTCCACGTCCTGCGTGGGAGAGCCGGTGCCCACCTGGAGAGGGCACCACCCCCGCCTGTCTGACTCACCTGCAGCATCTCACATGCCACACTACATTGATCAGCACAGGAAGGACAGTGAGAGAGAAATAAGTTCTGTTCCATCCAGTCACGGAGATAAATGAGACACAACACCATCAGACCAGGTGGGCCTAATGACTGCCTTAGCTTTCCAGACCACAGTGAGGGCACATGGAGACCCGTGGCAGTGAAATGGCAGAAGCGTGATCCAAGAGAGGAGGCTTCGGACCTGTGGGGCAGAGTCCTGCAGAGGATGGGGGCAGGTGGGGGACTCCGATGTCCTGCAGGTGTCACAGGAGAAACCAGACTTCCTTGCAGTTTATATCCCATATGTGACTCAGGCTCTATCAAGCAGAGATGTACTCAAACATAAGTGGTAGTTTTCAGTGGGGCAATTGGGTCTTCTGAGAAACACATGGGAAGTGCTACCCTCCTGGTGATGTTATTGATTCTGGTGGGTGATTGTGTTAGGATTGTTGGCTTGGGGACCACTCTTTGCTGAGAAGAGGTCAGTGTTCTGGCTAGGGTTCTCGTATTTGTTTTGACTTGACTTGAGTAGGAGTTGTTGTCTTGCTTGGGTTTCTTGCTGTCTTTGTTTTGTATTCCCCTCTATCCCCAGAAGAGCTGAGATACTAGCTTGTGTACACCGTTTATTTGGGAAATGATTGCAAAAAGCAACAATGAGGAAGTGCAGAAAATAAGAGAGGAGTGGAGGGAAAGACAGTTAAGGGTGTCCTGCTGAGCTGCTGACCGCTGTGCACAAGCTGACATTCATCCTGTTGGGTACTCTGTAAAAAGCTAGGTCATATGTATCTCAGCTGACCCACTGAGTCATGAGAAGCTATGGCTTGAAAGTTGGCCATGAACTCCTTGAACTCCCCACGAATGGAGTGACTGATCTCCCTTAGCTTTGGGAAAATTCCCAAGGCTGAATCATGGAGAGACAAGGTGGAGACGGGCTAGGGCTCTATCTGTGTGAGAGGGACTATCCTCCACCTCCATAGCTGGGCTGAAGGATGTAGCCAAGGACACCAATGGATCTCCTGTACTTCATTCTTGACAGTGTTCAGAGAGTTCCAAACCCCACATGGAGTCCCCTCTTGCTTGAATTTTCAAGGCAGTGGCTGGCAGCAAAATCTAAAATACAACATCATAGTGTAAAAAGCCACAGTTCCTTCTGGTTTAAGTAGCCTCCAGGCTCTGACTTTTATTATGTCCTCTACAGACCTTGTAAATTTTAAATTAATGTCTCTAAAAGCTCACATTCGGGACTATATGACATTCCAGGGAAATATAGTCCCAGAAGGCATGTATTTACCAATACTGTAGCAAAAAGTTTATGTAATATTTCTTTTTATTTTCTCTGTATTATCTACTAAATTGTGTAGTGTGTCATGGTGGGTTTTTTTCAATTGCTTGATGAATTCTGTAATATAAACAGACCTTCTAAGTTATTGTCAAGTGTATTTTTCAGCATTTGCTATAATTTTACCCACTTCATGAACATGTGTATTGCTATTATAGAATTAAAATAATTTTTTTAAGTATAATACCCCGGTCATGATAGTATCTGCAAAACTTCCAAAGCACATAAATAATAATGACTCATTCACATAATACCGACAATTGTTTGAGCTTAGTTTTGTTTGTTAAACTATGTGTCATTACTCTGTGATAACTGCAAAGTTCACAAGTGACTGAGCATCCAGGTTTGAAAATTATGTGATTCTTAGAGGGACTTCCAGCACTATAGGGGGACCATTGATCTGCTCCCCAGCCAAACTGAAAATTATAAAACAAAACAAAACAAAAGAAAACAATAACCATTTGAAATCTGAGGAATCAGTTCCAAGGATATATGGCAAATGAAGAAATGTTAACTGGCTAGGAACTCAGTGAACTACAATTAGGATAAACACAAAGAAATCCAGTAAAAATGCTGAACGTGAATGGCAGGGAAGAAATCTTAAGAGGAGGAGGATAGACAAATGAAGACCTTTTTACTTAAAAAGGAAACTTTTTATCACGTGAAGAAAACCCGGTAAGATTAACAATGTACTTCTCAGCAGAAACAAGAGAAGTCAGAAGGAATGCAAATAACGTATTCAAATTGCCCAAAGGAAAACACTGTCAACCAAAAAGCCTATATCCATCAAAACTATTTTTCAAAAATGAAGATGAAAAAAAGACATGCCTAGATAAACAAAACTGAGGAAATTTGTTGCTATCCGACTTGCCTGACAAGAAATATTAAGAGAAGCTGTTCAAGATGAAAGTAAATGACCCCAGAGAGTAACCTGAATATATGCCCTCCAAAAGTAGGGGGAGGTATCAAGAAAGGTAATTAGATAACTGTAAAAGAGAGTATAAGTGAAAATTTTTTTACTTTCTTCTTTTATCTGATTTGAAAGAACTGTATAGAAAAGTAGGTATATAATGTCTTATTGGGCCTGTAATATATGAAAATATCTTTGCTTATAATAGTCCAATGGAGGTGAGTGGGAGAGAATATGTATTGTGATAAGAAATCACTCCAGATGGTAACTTGAGACTATAAGAATAAATGAAGAGAATCATGAGTGATAAATAAGTTTAATACCTAAAAGTGCATTAAGTGTATCCTTGCTCTTCTTTTCTCAACTTCTTTAAAAAAACATAAAATTATGTAATAGAAGAATTATAATAAATTTTGTTTAGTTTGTAGAATTTTTAGATGTAACATGTATTAAATAATACTTTAAGAAAGGATGAGGTGCATATAGAGATTTATAGAAATCATGCTTTTATATGTAACTACAACTAAGTTAGTATGAATCTAGATCTGATCCTGATAATTTGAGATGTATATGGTAAGCCAAAGAGCAATCACTGAGGAAATAACAAATATATAAGGAAAAAAATCATAAATGAAACTTAAATGTTACATAGAAAATATTAACTTTTGCAAAAGAAAGCAGTAAGGAGGGATAGAGAAATGAAAAGATGTGAAACATAGAAAAAAACTAAAATTGCAAAAAAAGTCTAAGTATATCAATAATACATTAAATGTGAATGGATTAAATGATCCAATCATAAAATAGAGATTATCAGACTGGATAAAGAACAAAATCTCATATCTGTGTTGTATACAAGAGCCAGACTTGAGATTCAAAGATAAAAATGGATTAAAAATAGAAGGATGGGAAAATAAATGAAATTCAAACAAAAATCTACAAGAATGCTATACTAAAGTGGTTATGCCGCTGCTAGACAAAATTGACTTTAAAACAAAAACTAGTTATTAGAGCTAAAGAGGGACATTTTTTAATGGAAAACTGTCAATTCATCAAGAAGATATAGCAGTTGTAAACATATATGCACCTAATGACAGAATACCAAAATACATGTAAGAAAACCTGACAGTAATAAAGGGAGAAATAGACAACAAAATGACAATAGTTAAAGACTTCAATACCTCATGTTAATAATGGATAGAACAACTAAGCAAAAGAATAACTAAAAACTAGAAGATTCAAATAACAGTAGAAACCAATTAGACTTAACCAACATATCTGGAACAATCCAATCAACAACAGCCGAATATGCATGCTTCTCAACTGCCCATAAACATTCTTCAAGAAAACCCATATACTAATCCATAAACCAAACTAGAATACATGTAAAATGATGGAAATAACACAAAACGTAATCACAAATACAATCGCAATCACAAATAATACAAAACAAAATCACGATCGAGTGTTTTTCATAATTAAAAACAGAACGTAGTTAGGGAAACTCACAAATATGTTGAAAATTAACAACCCCCAAAATTACATTTGTCAAAGAAGAAATCAAAAGGGAAATTAGAAAGTACACTGAAATAATTGACAATTAACACACAACTTACCAAAACTCATGGGAGGCAAGTAAAACAGTGCTTGGGGGTCACTTTATTCCACAAATGTCTATATGACAAAAGAAAAGAGATTTTCAATCAATAATGGAAACTTCCACCTTAAGACTCTTGAAAAAGAAGAGAAAACAGGGGTAGGAGAGGGGAAAAAAAGAGATAGAAAGCAAGTAAGGGAAGGAAATAAAGATTGGAACAGAAAGAAATGAAACAGAGAATAGAAAAACAAAAGAGAAAAATCAATGAAATCAAAATCAGGTTCTTTGAAAAGGTCAACAAAACTTACGAACATTAAGTAAATTGACCAAGAAATAGATAAGAGTCAAATTGCTAAAATCTGAAATAAAAGATTGGACATTACTACAGACCCTACAGAAATTAAACAGTTTTAAAAGGAATTATATGAACGACTGTACATACATTAGATAATTTAGATGACATGGATAAATTCCTAAAATACCAAAACTGACTCAAGAAAAAAATGTGAACAAGTGAAGAGATTGAATTAGTAACTTAAAAGTTCCCATCAAGAAAAGCCCAGGTCCAGAACTTCACTGATGAAGGAACAAAAATTTGAATGTTTGGGAGGGATTTAAAGGATCTCCAACTATCACATGCATAGGTGTTAAATAGAGGAATATGGGATCCAGGGGACTGAGGAAGGGAGGTCAGGGATCCCAGAATCTGAGAAAAGAAGAGAATAGGAAATAAAGACTGAGGTTCCTGGGTCTACACAGTACAGCCGATGAGGGGCAATTGCAGGATGAAAAAAAGATACATAAATTTGAAAAGATGAGGTCATATTTTAGGAAAAGGGAAAACCACAGATAGGTCAGATAGGTCATGGGCCAGACAGTCAACCCCCACCCCTACCTCTAAAGTACACATCAACCCAATTACAAAAGCCAGTTTTATCCCTGTTTCTACAGATGCTGCATCGACAGCAGAAAGCCGAGTGTTGAATTTGTTTATAGCGTGACAGAAACCAGGGAAGGGAAGCCCATGTTGAAGCCCAACCCTCAGGAAATAAATAAGATTCTGATGAGTAGATTCATGAATGGAAAAATCGTTGGAGTCTCTGAGCAAGTAATTACCAGACACTGGAAGTGTAAATTTGCACTGTTTTGGAGGGCATCCACTCTATGACCCAAAGATTTCATTCCTGTATATACACTAGAGCAGGTTTCCCAATAGTGTAATATCATCCTTTGAAGGCTTAGAAGTTATTTTAATGGGTGAGAATAGCATCTATTTATGAAACTGGTACATGCCTTCTGCGCTAAGAGGGCATTTGAACTAGGGGCGCCGGGTGGCTCAGTCGGTTGAATGTCGGACTCTTGATTTTGGCTCAGGTCATGATCTTACAGTTTCATGAGTTTGAGCCCCATGTTGGCCTCCGTGCTGACAGTGTGGAGCCTGCTTGGGATTCTCTGTCTCCCCCTCTCTCTGTCTATTCCCCACTTGTGCTGACTTTGTCTCTCTCAAAATAAATAAACACACTGAAAATTTAAAAAGAAGGCATTTGAACTAGCATCTATTTAATACGTTCATTGAGAGTTGCAGGTACATGTTTACATAACTACCCCGTGATATTTCTGCCTCTGCATCCATTTTGTGTGCCCAAGGGGCATGCTGGAACCTCAGACTGACAATAGCCCTTCCCTAGATAACAGTCTGCAGAGTCAGGAACAAATGCAAATTCCTCATATAAACTTCCCCAGTATCCCTTGTGAGCAACAGTTCTCCTCCCTCCCACGACCTTCACCTTGTACATCCCTTAGGTAAGACCCCCATGGACCATAGCAAAACTGTACTCTTTCTGGTTTGAATTGACACATTTGGCCTTATCCTTGGAACCCCAAAGCACATCAAAGGGGGACCATAATGAAGATGCGGTCCAGGTTCTGCTGCACTCACTCTGCCTGCACCCTGTCTTGACCTCTCGCCTTGTGGCCCCTTGAAGCATAAGGTATAGTTCCTCCTGAACCTGTGCGCAATAAACTTCCCCATTTCCCTTTCCCCCGTGGTCTTTCGTTGAGGATTGACTCAATCCCAAACTCCAGGATCTACTTTACAAATATTAATTTAACACTTGCCATATGTTTTTTAAGTACTTTAATAAAATGCAGATATTGTGGTAGTTCACTATTCACGCTTTAGTATGCTTGTGGGAAAAAAAAAAAACCCAGTGCGTTCTATAACCATTACCATAACATAGCTAGCAATTAAAGCTAACATTTCATGTGATGTAATGTTTCCTCCACATTAGACTTTTCCTATTTAGAGACGACATCTCTATCATTTGGTAAAATCAGGATCTGGGGCACCTGGGTGGCTCAGTTGGTTAAGAGTCTGACTTCAGCTCAGGTCAAGATCTCATGGTGTGTCTGTGTGCTGACAGCTTGCAGCCTGGAACCTGTTTCGAATTCTGTCTCTTCTCTCTCTGCTCCTCTCCCGCTCACACTCTCTCTCTCTCTCAAAAACAAGTAAACATTAAAAAAACCTTTTTTTAAAATGTCTTTCAAAGGAGTTAAAAAAAAGTCAGGAATTAATAAGGGACGAGAATCCCACGTTTGGCCACGTGGGTAGACCCCAACTCTCATCCATCACCTCACCTCCCAAAGCTCCTAATGGACAGAGCGCAGAGGTTTGTGGGAAATGTAGTCTCTCCGTTTCACAGACGTCTTCCCGCAGGGGACTCTGGGAGTCTTCCGGGCTCCCTCTGCGCACGTGCGGCCCCGCCCCCTTCCGCCAGGAACTTCCGCTCCTGGCTCCTCTTTCGCCGCTGCCCCGAGGGCCCTAGGCTGGGGTCTGTGTCGGTCCCTGAAGGTTGGTGCGAAGGTGAAAGGGGAGCCCTGCGCCACTCGGGGACTGGGCGGGCGAGGGGGAGGGGTCGTCCCCTTGGTGGGAGCGGGAAGGTGGGTTGGTGACCGATGGCGAGACGGGATCCGGCTCGAGCTGTGCTTTCAGTGGTTGCTTGGTCAGGAGAAGGCGCGCTGTAGAAGGCGTGGCATGTGCCTCCGGGAGCTTGGCGAACTGGGTGGTCGAGTCCAAGAGGCAGCGAGGGCGGGGGTGGGTCTGCAGACGGTCAGCTAGCGTCAGGGGCTGCGGTCAGCGTCCTCGTTCCAGCGGTGTCCTCAACCGTGGTGGCGTTCGGTTTGCTCACCTGTAACATGAGCGTATTGATGAGCAGTGAGATGTCCGCGATTTCCAGAGAGATCATCGTGAAAGGTGTGCGCACCCGGGTCTAAGGGTGAGGCAGTTGTTGTATTTGCAGGGTTTCTTGGCGTCTCCACAGCAGGCGGTGGCAGGGGTCAGGTCCCCCCCCACCCCCCCGCACTGTGTAGCGTTGTTGCATCCACACGACTCCTGAAACAGAATGCTACGGGTACCAGTGACAGTTGCAACAAAGTTTATTACAATGAGAGGCAAGGCCGACCGATGGGGACCAACACTCTTGATAAGAGTGTGGCCCCGAACAGCCGGGGTACAGAGTTTTTAAAGCCGATCACATCGTTTTATCATTATCTGGGAACAGAACAGATAAACAGTTCCCAGATGAGTTAGAAACAGTTGCCAGATGAGTCAGAAACAGTTATCGAATGAGGTGATTATTTTAGACTTTCTGCCGCTAAGTTGCAACCAGTGGATCTCCTTGACCTTGTCTCTGATGCTCTTTTTTGAGCTTTTGTTTCCTTCATTGGTAAAGCCTAATTCACAAGAGTATGAAGTATGATTTACAAGAGTAAAAGCAAGGCTGTTATCTTTTGACTTTTAGTGTCAGAACAAAGTTGTTATCTTTCAAGCTAAGCGTTAGCCCTATAGTACAATTTAACCCTTACAGCGTGACCTTTTTGGTGATTTGTGTTGGCTGCCGGCTAAGCCGTGCGTCCCTAGCAGGCTAGCCCCAGGTGTCTTCACAAGATGATAGTGTTCCCGGAAGGTAACCGCTAGTGGAAAAGTCCTCTTCATCCTGTGTCTGGGTCACATGTGCTGAGCTGAGCTCCCTTTGACCAAAGCAAGTCGAATGGCAAAGCCCACGCCAGTGTTGAGGAAATGGTTACAGGGAAGCAGGTCATTGAGAACCATTACGGGAACAGTGTGCCACACAAGAAATGTACCTTAGGTTCTTTTCCTATAAAATCACAGGCCAAAAATGTTGAGTTGCAAGATGTATACTTTCCGTGAAGATAAGGTGTTTAAGCTACAGGTGTCCTCGTGGAAACGCAAATATGAAGCCCTGTGTGTATGTCTCTATTAATAGGAGCGTAGTTAAACCACCGTGGTTTAAATAAGCATCTTCAGAATTTTAAGTTAATTCTTACTAGTGACTGTTGATAAAATCAGTAGGACATGGGTGTTTTCAGTAACCAAGGATAAACTGCATGTGCAGTTAATGGGCTTGGGGGTTCCCCTGCAATAGGGTGTTTCCTGCTGTTTCTCAAGGTGTGAGGTTCTCTTGTCTCACAGCAGGTGAACCACCCCCCCCCCCCCCCTTGTTAATTGTCTTTTCTAGCTGTGTGTAGAGAGCCTCACACAAGAGAATCCAGGACCTGGGAGCAAGTCACCGCAGTCCTGTCATGACTGGTCCATTGGCCCTCTCTCCCAGCTGTCCTCCCACAGTCCTCGTTGCGTTTCCAAGAGCAGCAGAACATGCAGAATTCATCTCTGGTGAGTGGTTTGTTTGCTTGCTCCTCAGCTTGTTTTACATCGTGCTTCGTGAGCTTTACGCAGGGCAGTTCATAAAATAGAAAAGTAGAAATAAGTGAAACTCAGCTTCTGGGAAAAATACCTAAACGTGGAAATGGTGGCATGTAGGTATGGACGGGTTCTATGACCTGAGAGTCCTCCAAGGTGAGTGCAGATTCGTCCCTGATTTCTCTTTCTGATGTCGTGGAGAAAAGATAGGCACATTTGTTATCTTTTCAGAATGGCCCCTTAGAGGAAAGTGTGCCACATTCTCATGGGACACGAAAGCTTGCAGGCACAGAAGTCCGAAATGGTGCCTTTGTCGGTCACGGAGATGGTGTCGTGGACAGTGTTTCACTGCCAACCTGGAAATCAACACGTCCAGCATTCTGCAGCGGTGTCGGTCACCTGGGGCTGGAACACGGCTTGCTCACTAAGGGTTTTCTGGAGTTGCGAAAGTAGCGTCCCAGACAGCTTTTGGAAGGCCCTACTTGATCCTCGGCTAAAACTTGGGATGTCTGGGGGACTGAATTGACTGCAGGTCCTTCAAATAAGTCTCCCCACGTTTCTGTCAGCTAGTCTGTCTGTGTAGGTTGTGGGGCCGACTGTTCAAAGTTGTATTTTTCTGACAAATATTTCCACTGCTGGTCTGCATCTTAACCTACTCAGTGTGGTCCCAATTCACGTCTTCTAAGTGAGGAAATAACCTACAACCTGCATTATCCACCTAGATTATAGTTAGACTCCGTGTACTGTGGGCGTTGCCTCACGTGAACCTTCTGCCGTAGTGACACTGCTCTCCAGGATCTTCTCCTGGACATTCTTGTCCATTAGCTCCTGTGGCGGCCTGCCTGATGATTTCTTCTGCTTCCCTGAATTCTTCTCCTGTGTGTTTCTTCTCCTGAACATGGCTCTCCAAGTGTTCAAATCTGGCCCCCATATTCACACGATGCGGTTTTCCTTGACTTGTCTGGCCCTCTGTGGTTTGATAGTCTTGAGCATTTCTCTCCTTCTTGGACCTCTTCCCCATCCTTTAGACCATAGGTCCAACTCCCCCGTGAATGCGTTTTTTGTGGCTGTCCAGAAGGCACCTCACACTGAGCGAGTCCCACCTGAAATCCATGTCGTCTTTTCTTCCCTTACATGTGATATACCTTCCATTCACCAGTGACTCTAATGAGATTTCTCCTGGATGCCTCCTTCTCTCTTAGGTATAATCTCCTCTTACATGAAGACCCATGTGTTTGTTTTGTTAGTTTATCCAAAATCTGCATTGGTGCTCACAGACAAATGTAGTAACTGTCTGTTTTACATTGGAATTGTCGTTCTTGGAAAAATCTGAAGGATGTATATGCCTGGTGATTGGGTTGGATCCCTCTTGAGCTGTGCTACTAGCCAACATGTGTGGTGACAGCTTCAGGAGTCCGGTTGGAGAAAGTATTCAGGAGTCAGTGATCTACGTTCAAACAAGTGTTAAGATGAAGATAGGCAAAGTATGAAACAAGGAGCTCAGATTTTTATAATTTTTACCTTTTATTTTCATTAATTTGTCAGTGATTCTATCTGTATTTTTTATTATCGTATAATTGAAATTGCTAGTTCAAAAATGAACTGTCATGTTTTCAACCTTGTTAAAGGATAGTTAATTTTTCTGTTCCAGCTAATCATTTAAAAGAAATGAGTAAGGAAAAATGGATGTTTGCATCAACCATAAATAGAATTTTGGGCTACAATTTGGTGAAAAGTTGGTTAACTTTTTTTATTTTGATAACATATACATAACCTGGAACACCTGAGTGGCTCAGTCGGTTAGGCATCTGACTCTTGATTTTGGCTCAGGTCATGATCTCACAGTTCATGGGTTCGAGCCCCATGTCAATCTCTACACTGACAGCATGGAGCCTGCTTAGGATTCTCTCCTTCCCTCCCTCTGTGCCCCTCCCCTGCTTGCGCTCACTCCCTCTCTCAAAATAAATAAATAAGCAGTAAAATATATATATATATATATATATATATATATATATATATATAACCTCGAATTGGCCGTATTGACCATTTTAATTAAAAATGTCAGTTCAGTGGCATCAGTTTTAATCATCTTGTGCAACTGTCTCCAGAATTTTTTCGTGTTTCCCAAATGAAGCTCTGCTCATTAAATACCAAGTACCTGTCCCCTCTAATTCAGCCCTTGGCAACCATGATTTTATTTTCTATGTCCATGAATTTGGCTATTCTAGGGAGCCTCTATAGGTGAAGTCAGGCAATATTCATCTTTTCATGACTGACTCATTTTACTTAGTGTATTGTCTTCAGGGTTCAATTGTGTCACAGGATGCCGTGGTTATAACATGTTTGTTACTCCCTTGAGGTTGAGTTTAATTAGTCTTGACTCTCCAAGCATTTCTTACATTTTTTTCTGTAAAAATTGGAAGAGGCAACTTTTTCAGCCCTAAACAGTAACAGATAAAATGAGAAATCCTTTGAAAGTTTTTCAGTCCTACAGGTTCCCAAATTTATAGTATCTCCCAATTTTCTTTCATTCCTGTTTGCACACTGAACTCTTTTTTTCCACCTGAGCTTATCACTTTTCCTATAGTATTTAACTAAAGGCAGCGACTAGTGCCTGATACTTACTACTAATACTCTGTTTTCCCACCTCTTTTTCTAAAGCTTTAAATCCATATGGTAATCATCACTCATGTTACTTCAGTAACATTAGGTACATAAGTACCAGTGATCATAAGTAACACTGATCTGCTATTTAGCCCCTGGTCATGGATCACCTTCCTCCCGGTTTCTTTGCACTGCTTGTTTCTGTTTGGTGATTATGCCGATTCATTACCAGTTAGGTCCACAACAAAGGTTTCATTCTTTCTTATGCTACCTATCCATCACGGATCAGTTTTGCTTTTTATCCTTTTTGTCTCATTCAGTATCCCAGACGGAGGAGCACTTTTTTTTTACTGTAACATTGTTGGTCCTGTGACAGAGGGAGGACATGGTGATCTATGCATGGCTCTTCCAGCTTCTGCTTAGAAGTGACATGTGTCACTTCCATTGACTTGTTCTTGTTCAGTGCCAGGTACATGGAAGAATATAGATCTGTTTATGTGAGTTCCACCTCCAAGGGATGCTAATCCTTTTGCAGAGAAGGGCACCTCAGGGAGTACTGTGGACTGCATTGTATTCCCCCAGAATTTGTATATTGAAGGCCAGCCCTAACTGCCAATGTGACTGCATTTGGAGATCAAGCCTTTAGAAAGTAATTATTGTTAAATGAGGTCCTAATGGTGGGGCCCTAATCTGATAGGATTGGTGGCCTTATGAAAAGAGGAAGAGGAGAGATCTTCATTCCTCCACCATGAGAAAACAGCAGGAGAGTGACCATCTGCAAGCCAGGAAGATGGTCTATACCCGGCACAGAACTGGCTGACACCTGACCTTGGATGTCTCAGCCTCCAGAAATCTGAGAAAAATTTGCTTACAAAAGAATTTTTTTAAATGTTTATTTATTTTTGAAAGAGACAGAGTGTGAGCGGGGGGGTGGGGGGGGGGGGGGTGGGGGCGGGGCGGCTGAGAGAGAGAGAGAGGGAGTCACAGAATCTAAAGCAGACTCCAGACTCCAGGCTCGCTCGGAGCTGTCAGCACACAGACCAACGTGGGGCCTGAACGCACGAGCCATGAGATCATGACCTGAGCCGAAGTTGGAAGCTTAACCAACTGAGCCACCCAGGTGCCCCAAGAAATTTGCTTTTGAATCCATCTAGTCTAGGGCATTTGTTATGTCAGCCAGAGCTGACTGATAAGGGAGAGACACTAAATTTTGGTGAACAGAAGTATAACCTCCCACGGTCTCTGTCTATTCTTACTTAATCTTCTCTATGAACTTTTAAATTAGCTTGTCTGTATCTAAGGATGTGTTGTTTATTAGGGTAATATTACATGAATTTCCTGATTATTAACTTACTGAGAATTGATATCTTTTTGATGTAGATCTTCCTACTTGTGAATATGGTGTCTTTCATTTATTAGTTCTTGTAGTCTTCATATTTTTTTCTCCCACAGCTTTGTATGTTTTCTGTTAATGTATTGATATGTATTCTGCTTTTTGTTGTTGTTATAGTATGAATGTTTTTGTATGTATGAAGACATTATTTTTATAATCTACAGTTTACAGAATTTTCTTATAGAAAATTCTTTTCTTTGTGACGCCTGGGTGGTGATTAAGTGTCCAGTTCTTGATTTTGGCTCAGGTCATGATCTCACAGTTGGTGGGATAAGAGTCGGGCCTGCTGGTGTGCTCTCCTTGTCTCTCTGTCTGTCTCTCTGTCTCTCTGTCTTTCTGTCTGTCTGTCTCTCTGTCTGTCTCTCTGTCTGTCTCTCTCTGCCCCCTCCTGATTGTGTGTGCACTTTCACTATCTCTTTCTCTGTCTCAAACTTAAAAAAGAAAATTATTTTCTTTCTATAGAATAGTTCTCATAGGATTCTTTTGAGTTTTCTACGTATAAATTATATTTACATTATGACCGTTTTTACAACTATTTATCTCTTTTCAATTGCATTGACTGTTACCACTTGTAAATTGTTGAATAATTGTGGTGGGAGAGCACTTTTATACTCCAGTGTTTCCTCATGAAGTGTGATGCTGCCTCCGGGGTAAGACATACACATTTAATCATTTTAAGGAAGAATCCTCTAAATCCCCTTTGGTTAATGGTTATTATTACAAATGGGAGAATATTTTGTAGATACTTGCTTAGTGTCTATTTGAATCATCATAGGACTTTTCAGAAACGTGAACATGATGACGTGTATTAATAGATTCCTTAGTATGGAGGTTATTTCTATTCCTGGAATAATCTCTAGAAATCTTCTCTGTGTCGTGGTGTCTCTCTCTTTCTCTGACAGTCAGCATTGGTGTGTCCTAAAACACGGCACCTGTTCCTTTCTCCTTTCAAAGTCTTAGGTTCTCTGTGAGCCGTTCCATTCATTCTGATGGCTTCAGCTACTACTAAAATTCTGCTGCTTCCCCATGTTTATTTTCAGCTTGGATCACTCCTGAGCTCTAGATCATGTATCCAGTTGCCAGTATGACATCCCTGCGTACGCACAGACTTCAGACATGCTGTGTCCAAAATCTGTGTCTCTTGTGCACACTCTGTGCCCTATTTTATTTCATCTTATAGCACCAGTATGTATCTAGCTGGTCATGCAGACAGCTGGGTTCTGTCTTCACCCTTCTCAGAACAAATTAGAACCAACTTGTGTTCCTGCTTTCTTTTCGTTTTTGCTTTGTAGGATTAGTACCCTATTCTGTAATTTTATTGCTCTGTATCCTGTAACCCCAAGTTTGTCCTCTGTCACTCTCTTCTAAGCTCTTTCCCATCCTGCTTCTAGGGGAGGACTGTTAAAATGCAAATCTGGCCGTGTAACTTACCTCTTCTTACTGGCCCCTCATTATTCACACCCTGTGGTTTAGGAAGTAGGAGGTACTCACACTGGGGAGGACAGAAGCAACCCTTTGGGATAAGGAGGAAATATTCAAATGCGTCTGTACATGCTTTTAATGTATAAGTAATAAAAACAACGGTGAGTGCATCAAATTTGTTGTGTTGGAATTAGGTCAGATATTTAAACGCAGAACTATAGGGGCGCCTGGGTGGCTTATCGGTTAAGTGTCTGACTTCAGCTCAGGTCATGATCTCGCAGTCTGTGAGTTCGAGCCCTGCGTCAGGCTCTGTGCTGATAGCTCAGAGCCTGGAGCCTGCTTCGGATTCTGTGTCTCCCTCTCTCTCTGCCCCTCCCCCACTTGCACTCTGTCTCCCTCTCTCTCTCAAAACAATTTTTTTTTTAAATGCAAACTATAATCTGTTCCTTAAATACCTTTACTGCCTTTATGTCTCGTCACAGTCTAGGAGCAACCATTTGGACATGGTGCTGTTTGTACTTCCAGTAATGTAGCATGTGTACCTGTTGCCCTCGTGACTTCTACTGTAGTCTCATAGTTATGAGAATATGTTGTTCACATTAAACAGCTAATGTGTTTGGCTCTTCAGGGAAGTGTGATTGGATGGCACAAGGGCAGCTGTTTTCTTCTTTCTTACTCTTGTCTACATTAAACACGTCTAACCTCGTTTATCTAGTGCATTACTGCAGGTGTATGTTTACACTAAGGCCTCCATACCAGGTCATACACACCTTTGGGGAGCACAGTTATCTTTTCGTCTCTAGTAGCAAGGACGGTTCCAGATTGACGAGGGAAACTTTATGATTGTACTTTTAGGGATTAAAGAGTTAACATGTGTAGGATAGTTCTACTGTGGATTCGCTTTAGCCCACGGTATAGAGTACAAAGCATGGTGTATTCTGTGTAAGACAAAACACACAAAAAAGAATGAACTCCCAGACTTGTTCTTCTGATCCCAGCTGATCCCTTGAATTGAGACATGTGTCATTCATTACAGGGGTTGGTGTCGTTTGAGGATGTGGCTGTGAACTTCACCTGGGAGGAGTGGCAGGACCTGGATGATGCCCAGCGGACCCTGTACAGGGTCGTGATGCTGGAGACCTACAGTAGCCTGGTGTCACTGGGTGAGTGAAAGTGTCTTAGTGTCCTAGCATTGCTTTCTTCATTGGTAAACGTGGAAACTGTTTATGAGGTTACATGCTACTTAGGTTTAAGATTCGAGGCCCAGAAGAACGTGGGTGTTCACCTCTCTAATCAGAGGTTCAGATCGGCCGTTCGTTGCACGACTCTTGACGCTGTGCTCCTGTCATTCTTTAAAACGGTTTGGTAAAAGCCCCCCCCTTTATTTCTGATCAACAGGGCACTGCATTACCAAACCTGAGGTGATCGTCAAGTTGGAGCAAGGAGCAGAGCCATGGACAGTAGAGGAACCCCTAGAGCAGAGCCTCCCAGGTCTGTCAGTGCATACTGGGCAGGGGTCTGGGAAGGGGAGAGCATAGCAGATGTTGGCCGTGCTGGGTTGTTTTTTACCCGTGCTTTTCCTAGGTTCAGACATGCTCTATTTAGTCTCCAAAGATGCTTCTTATGTATAAACCACCCCCATGTTTTTTTCTATTTTCTTAGTCTTACCCAAAATCCAGTCTTTACCTGCCTCCTCTTAGAATGTTTTTCTTTGTTAGCCACTGTCGGTAGGTTGTAAGATGCCCTCCTTTCCTCCATCCTCATGCACTAGTTTTTTTCAGACATTTATTTATATACTCATTATTCTTTCAACAAGTGTTAAGCAAGCGCTAGTCATTTTGTAATTATGGGGCTAACGACAGTAATCAAACAAGTGCACTCCTTTCTAGGTGGTTACCAGTTATTGAGTCAGCATGAAACACATATACGACATACGAAGTACATGTGAAGTAGTGGGATAACCCGCACAGATGTCACCGTGACAGAAAATGGGGTGTGCCATTTTAGTAAGGAAGCCCAGGGAAAGTGGTTTTGGGGTGATTAATTATTAAGACTGTACTTTGGGATAGCTTAAGTTTAAGGTGGCGATTTACCAAATTTGACAGTATAACATATAGGTGGATATAATATCTGGAGTAGAAATTGGACATCACTATTACAAGGTACAAGTTAGAAAAACTGTTAAAGGCAGAGGATTAGAGGAGGTTGCCCAGGGAGTTGTTAAGAAAAGAAGGGGAGCCCAGGACCAAGCGTTGTCAACCACGGCATCACAGGTGGCAGGAAGGTGAGGAGAACCACGCACAGTGTGGAAAGGGGCAGTCCATGGCATGGGAGGAGAATCTGGAGAACGTGTGTCCTCGAGGCCAGTGGAGCCCGGGGTTTCAGGGTGCGGTTGCTTACGCTAAATCATTCTGAAACAATGACCCATACACGGACTCCATTTTCGCTGAAACTAGGACACGTGCAAAACTCCAGAGTGCAAAACACAAGCCTTTAGAAACTGCACATTGTCAAGTAGGGCTGCATATACCAGGAAGTGGGGTGGGGATGCCAGGGTTTTTGATCTAAGAAGGAGCCAGAAAGAGGTTTTCCAATGATGGTGGGCACAGCCTGGGTTGCAGAGCTTAAAGCCTTTAGGCCAGCAGGGAGAGGTAGCCCAGTGTGGAGGATTGGAGCTCTCTGTACCTGTTATGGTTGTGAGAAGCCAAGCATGCTGGGTTTAATTAGGAATTAGCTGAAAGCGGTCTCTGGCTGGCATGGAGAAGGAGAGATGATGCCTTTGAAAAACCCCACGGATGCCCAGGGAAAGGTGAAAAAGCAGAGAAATGTGGGAACAAATCCTTGTTCCTAAGCAACATCCCTGCTGAGATGACAGAAGAATGGCTCTGTACTGCATCCTGAAGTGGCGGATCCAGGAAGACCTCGTCGTCTTCAAAGCTGAGTGATGAGAAAAGGCCCAGCACAAGTGACCTACAGTTATTGTGAGAGAAAGCGGGAAATGGAACAGGAACACAAATGGCAGATGAAGAGAAGTCAGCTGAACACTAAGCCTAGGGAATAGGTGAATATTGTGACCAATGGTTTCCTCATGGATTCAAAAAGGAGAAAAAAAAACGATAAAAAAGCAAAACCAACAAATAAATAAGACCATGATCTGACATTAGAGAATCTGTTGGTGTAACTTGTTACATTATTTCATTAGAAAGAAAAATCATATACTTATCATAATCATACCCATTTTAACTCTGTAAAATTCTTATCCTACACGATGGAAAGAAACTTCTCCATTTTTACATGAACATTCCGTAAGAAATGCTTAGGTGTGGTTCATACATATGGTTACTTTGTCTCATTTTAGATGTCCAGACTGCAGGTGACCTGATGGAGACTGGCCAGGAGTATCAGAGCAGACTTTTGTGGCAAGTTGGATTGGCCAACTATGAAACGTCAACGAAGGAGAGAACCAGTTTGGGAAAAACACTTAATTTGAGTGCAGCCGACGTTTCAAAACTGATTGTAAATAACAGAAGCTACTCAGGAGTGAAGCCAGAGTTGTGTAATGTGTGTCAGAACACGTTTCTCCCTGGTGAGCCTGGTGGGATGCGTGTTGGAGAGAATGCCGAGGAATGTCATACAACTGGGAGCCCCCTCAGGTGTGCCGAGTGTCCTAGTTGTCATCTGAGGAATCAGACTTTGTGGCAGCCTCTTGAATTTAGTGGGCAAGGGAAAGACTTCAACAAGGGGGCAACACTCTGTACCTGTAGGAGAGCTCACATGGGAGAGACTGCCTGTAGGTATAATGAACATCGGGAAGCCTGTGGTAAGTCAGCTGTCACTGCCCAAGAGAGAACTCACATAGGGGAGAATCACTGTGGATGTAACAAATGGAGGAACACTTTTTGTGAGAAACCAACACAGTTGAATCTTGGTCTAGCCGATTTCGAGGAGCAACGCCATAAACATGATCAAAGTGGGGGTAATTTCAGCAAGAAATCACACCTCGCTCAGCTTTCGAGAACTCCGTTAGAAGAGAAAACTTTTGAATGTGATGTATGTGCTAAAACTTTCTACAAGAGGTCTAATCTCAGTAAACATCGGAAAATACACACAGGAGAGAAACCCTATAAATGTAGCGAGTGTGAGAAGACCTTCATTAGTAAAACAGTTCTTACAGTACATCGGAGAACTCATACAGGGGAGAAGCCCTATGCATGTGTCGAATGTGAGAAATCTTTCTGCCATAAGTCACACCTGACTGTTCATCAGAGAATCCACACAGGGGAAAAACCGTATGAATGTTATGAATGTGGGAAATCCTTCCCTGTGAAAACAAAACTCACCGTACATCTGAGAACACACACAGGGGAGAAGCCCTATGAATGTAATGAATGTAGGAAATCCTTTTACCAGAAGTCAGCCCTCACCATACATCAGAAGATTCACAATAGGGAGACACATCATGAATGCAATAACTGTGGTAAGACATTCCATAAGAAGTCAGTTCTCACTGCACATCAGAGAACTCATACAGGAGAGAGACCTTATGAATGTAAACAATGTGGGAAGTGCTTTGGCCATCGCCCAGCTCTCACTGTACATCAGAGAACTCACACAAGAGACAAACCTTATAAATGTAACGAATGTGGGAAATCCTTTTGTGTGAAGCCAAAACTCACTGTGCATCTGAGACTTCACACAGGTGAGAAGCCCTTTGAATGTAAGGAGTGTGGGAAAACTTTCTACCAGAAGTCCAAACTCACTGTACACCAGAGAACTCACACTGGTGAGAAACCTTATGAATGTAATGAATGTCGGAAAACCTTTTGTGAGAAGTCAACCCTCAATAGGCATCAGAGAACTCACAGGGGAGAGAAACCTTATGGATGTAAAGAATGTAGGAAAACTTTCTACCAGAAATCAGCCCTCACTGTTCATCAGAGAACTCACACAGGAGAGAAACCCTATGAATGTAATGATTGTGGAAAAACCTTCTGTCAGAAATCACACCTCAGCAAACATTTGAGAACTCACACAGGGGAGAAGTCATGTGTGGCAGAGACTGGCTGTATGTATACCAAAACTCACTTTCTCTTTGTGTTGGGCACACAGTTAGCCTACATTTCTCAGCCTCCCTTTGTTGTGGGTGGGACCATGTAACTGAGTTCTGGCCAAGAGAATATGAACACACATGATGAACAGTACTTCTAAGCCTGGCCACAAAAAAAACCAAAAACCAAAAAAACAACAGGCATTTGCTGAGTTTTTTTATTCCCTGTGCTCCTGAAGTGCAGATGACACACAGGTTTGTCTTCAAAGCCATAGAGTGAAGATTGCAACCATGACCTCAGGCAGAAATAATTGATTGTGGAGGGCAGAAATCTTTCCATCTCTGCCTCAGAAATCCTCACTTGTACTTTACCTGAGTGAGAGCCCTTCTATGTGTGACCTGACTACAGCACTACCAATCCATTGTAGCCAGTTCACTTTATGAATTTGTGAATTTGTGGCAGGCTTCTGTTGAAGTTACCAGTCCTTGTGTAGGAAACTCACAGAGGAAAGAACCTGTGTTTTCATCTTTCAACCCTAAGTCAGAAATCATAGGAAGAAATAATGCAGTAAATGTCGGAATACCTTTATTGGTCAGAGATAGCTCATTGAACAGTGAGAATAAAGTAAAACCTGATAAATACCTATTGTGTCCAAATTTTCAACTGAATGTCTGACTTTGTGTCTATCAGAGAATTTCTCATTAAGGGAAAACTATCAGGTTAGGTAATGTGGATGAAAACTTCAGATAGAAATGGTACTGTATTGAAAAAAATTTTTGAACTAGACGACCATTGGTTCTCTCCTGCGGGTGATTTTGCCTACAAGGGGATATTTGGCAACACTAATGGTACTAGCATGGTGTCAATTCTGCCTTTTTCTATACGAGGTAGTTATAGGGCCCATGAAGATTCTAAGGGGTAGAGAAATAGGCTCCACCTTTCGATGTAAGAGCACCTTAAATAGTATGTGGGATGGGACATAGTAGTGTGGCCGTCTTTAGAAAATGCAATAGGACACTGTCCACTTTATGACCACCGAGTTCACATTGCTCACACATGTAATCTGTACTATACAAATAAAGGACCTCAATTTATAAAGCTGTTTAGCTCAAAATGTAGGACCTCATCATCTGTATCTGGTCTACATGCACATAGTCTTTTTGGACACAGTCCCTTGTCTGTGACTTAGTGTGAAAGCCTAGGACCTGATGTGACTAGTTATGTGCCCTGCACACACTCAACACACAATGGTAGCACAGAGATGAGGGATTCACCGATGGTCCATTAAAGGGAGAGGAACTGGGAGGCACTTAGCCTCCCATACACGGAAACTAAAATCTGGCAGGGCACACCATCAGTTCCTTAATTAGGATGCAGCGATTCTGGGAATGACGTTAGGGCTCTGGATTCTGCACTCCGTCACCTCTCTTCTGCATGACCTAGCCTGATTTATTTATTCATTTTGCTGTCTAGTTTCTTCAGTTCTGGTTCCTGCCCAGAGGGCTCTTCTCATTTGAACTGTTTCTAAAACTTGTGTTTCCAATTGATTCCATGCCTTTAAGAAAGTTTTTGGATTTCTGATAAATTATAATGTAGTCCACTAGGTGAAAGCCACCCCTATATTTCTGGAACAGGATCCACTCCACCTCGAACTGAGAGATGTGGGGACAGTGCTACTATTTATCATCTGTCGTAAGGGTTTACAAGGCACACTCTTTAGAGTCTCAAGAAAAGGGTCTTAGAGCAACACCCTTGGTCTGAGATTCGCTCTGATGCTCCATTTTGCCGGTAGCATCCTGATTGTGACCTGTAGCCTGCATTCATTTCATACTTCAGGTATCTTTGTTTCTGACTGGAGACGCTGGGAAGGAGGAACAGTTTTATTTTCACACCTAGGTAGTCCTGGCCCCTTGGTGTTTTGTCTAGATTGTTCTCTAAAACTGAACGATTTCTTTTAGCTCCTCTGTCTCTACCTATACCTATGGTAAGTGACTCTACCAGCTATGGATTTTTTTCTTTTTGTCTCAGCTAGAAACCCACCCTTGGTGGCTCTACTATGTGATGCTGGGGCTACATTTCTCTTATTCCAGCTGACACAATCTCTGGGTTTCCAAAGAAAGGGCCTGGAGGGAGGTTGCAAGGCAGAGCAGGAAGGAGGATCTTCTTCCTTGGCAGATATCCGTGTGGTTGTGAGCAGGGGTGGGGAAGGTTCTGGTCCGGTTTCTCTGTCTAGAACTTTAGTACAGTGAATAGTATTTGAACATACCCTAAAGTGCTTTAAACATTTCACTGGTAATTATTAAAGAAGGTACCTTCTATTCCTAGATTTTACACTTTTTTTAAATTTAAATAGGTGTTGGATTTTGTCAAAGGCCTTTTGTGCTTCTGTTGAAGTAAGCATGTGTCTATTTAATTAAAAAAAAAATTTAATCTTTACTTTTGAGAGAGGGAGAGAGACAGAAGGAGAGCAGGGGAGGAACACAGAGAGAGGGAGACCCAGAATCCAAAGCAGGCTCCAGGCTCTGAACCGTCAGCACAGAGCCCGATGTAGGGCTCGAGCCCACGAACCATGAGATCATGACCTGAACCGAAGCTGGACACTTAACCGACTGAGCCATCCAGGTGCCCCTCATGTGTCTTTTTTTATTGTGAATCACCTGAAGCTACAAAATTAGCTGAACTGCTGCTATTCAAGGTGATTATTTCCATTGGTACTCAGGGAAATGTACTAATTTCCAGGCAGTGCAGGAGTTGTTCTGATAAGGTGTAACCAATTCATTTATGACACAGGTCTGATTAACTCCATGTCAGAAAACTGGGAGATTTATGCCTGGTGTCTCTAACTGACGGAGTAATTTCCCACCATGTCACATCCCCCCGTTCTTCCACAGAAACAGTACTCTCCAGGGAGCGTGTTTGGACCTCTCTGCAATCCCACCACGTTACTGTCCTACCTGGATGTGGGAGTCTTTCAAGACAAGGAATCTCTTCCTACTTCATTCACTGTATTTTGGCTCAGGAGCACTGCTGCCCTTTATTGGGTGAGTGCATTTTCATGGAGTCTTAGGTGATTGACTCCCAGCACACAGGATTTCTAAGACACTATGTTCTTGTGACAGGTGTCGGTTACGTATTTTGTGCCCAGGAAGGCACAAACTACACTTGGCCTCCAATTATGTTTTTTTTTTTTTTTTTTCTCAGCTAATCAGTGGAGACTGTGGGCAAGGGACTGACTGGATGAGAACCCCCAGCACCTCCATCCCCACTGTTGAGATTTCTGAGATTCGGTTTACTTCAGGTCTGAATAAGGAATTAAAGAAACAATCACACTGTGGCTTTGCAGACCTGCATCCTTCTGCCTGGGAACCTAGAACAGTGTGTTAAGTCCTAGAAAGGAGCAGACCAGAGACTATGAGCGTAGGGAGTCCTGCTGTGGCCCTCTGGCTGAGGCCAAGGCTTTACACAGTCTCAGGGCCCAGACAAGCCCTACCCCCTCTGCATAAACTCAGCTGAGGCAGTTGTACTGAAATAGTGCCTTTATTTCCTGAAGTTCATGGAATATGCTCCAAGGCAAAGAGAGTCCTGGCCTAGGAGGGCATAGTACGGCCTTGCTTGGTGGGCAGTCCTGGGTCTTTCTCCTTGCTGACTCCTAGGAGCTTAGGATCGGCCTGTGGGAGGTCAGAGTCTGAGGAGGGAAATGTCCATGTATCCCTGTGCCCACACCCTCCCTGGGACCTGCCTCTTCCCACTCCACACTGCCAGCCCCTGCATTTCTGTCTTCTTTGTGCCCTGTGGGAGCACCCTTCCCCAAAGACCATCCTCTGAGGACTCTCGATCCCCTTCTTTGCCTTCCTGCACCCAGCTCCTTGCATGAGCTATTTCTGCTCCCTGCCACCCAACCCAGGGCTCACAAGTTCTCCTGGGCCAGCCCCTTCATCTTGTTTGCTTTGGGCTTGAGCAGGGATCTGCACCCCAAGCGTTTCCAGCTCTTCCTTAAGCCTGGACAGACAGAGGTAGGGTAGGAGTGTGGGGAGGGGGAAGGGGAGGAGAAAGGACAAGAGGCTGTGAAGAGACCAGGAGACAGGCTGAAAAGGGAGCAGAGATGCCTCAGCCACCTTCCCCTAGAGGACTGGGGGGAGGGCCTCCACACGCACCTCTGCCTCTTTTGCTGTAGCTGCTGGCACTTCTGCTGCAGCTGTTCATGGTGCTGGGCAGCAGCCTCTAGGAGCTCCTGGGCCTTCCTGTTCTCCTCTTCAAACATATGTCTGAGGGGGGTGGGCATCAGCACTGGCATCTCCCTCCCTCCACCCCAGTCCCTGTCCCTGTCCTGCTCATCTTACACTGCAGCTGCTGCCTCCTGGCTGCGGAGAAAGAGCCCCTCAGCAGTGGTCGAGCAACCGTCAGCCCCAAACTGGGAACACAGACGATGCTTCACGTCCTCCAGCTTTGCTTCCACGAGCTTCTCTGCGGCAGGAAGGGACAGATAAGCAGGGCAGTGCAAGGCAAATCAGGGCCTCCCCAATCTCCAGGCCTCACCTTCCCTGAGCAATTGCTCCTTGCTGCTGTCCAGGGCGCCAATCTCCTGGGCCATCTGCTCTGGTCTCTGAGTAGGTAGAAAGGAGGCCTGTGCATGTGTTTCAGCCTACCCCCATGCACCTCAGACAAGCCTACCTGGATCTGGTCTTTACTCAGCCTGCCTCCCTTCCTACTACTCGGGCCCTCTGGGCACACAGGGCATGTTCCAGCCTCAGGTCCTTTGTACTGGCCATCCTCTCCACCTGGAACTGTCTCACCCCAGACACCTGTGATGCTGTGCTTGAGAGGCTCACGAGGTGGTTAATGTTCGGTAATCTTGGAAGCTTTGACGTGAGGCAAGCATTTATTACAGGGGATCCTAAAAGCATCACTAACCAGAAGTGTTCCCTGGAGAATCATTTACTAGCCCTGCATTGCTGTTTCTCTTCCCCTTACGTGGCCTCTTCAATGAACCTCTCTCTCTATCCCAACGTCTGTTCTCTCTGCCCCCTTCACTTGGTATCTAGGATCCCCAAGGGGCAAACACCAGTCTGCTTGGTTCCCCGCTGTCTGCCCTGTGGCAGTCATGGCTGCAAACACATTCATGGATCTTCTCTATGGATAACCTTTCCTGACTTCATCAGGGCTCCTCCTGGTCACTGCAGGGCCCTGGGGGAGCAGCAGAGAGGGCGAGCAGGACCAGTGAAGAGGATGACACCGGGTGGCAGTGAGGGTGGGGATAAAGCACTGAGTTGAGGGCCATTTTGACATTACGCCACCAAGGCTGGCTCAAAAGCCAGTGAGAGGAAGGAGGCCTGCGGCGTGACCTTCAGTTTGGGGCCAGGGACTCTTAGGGAAGATGTGTAAGGTGGGAGGAATGGCTGTGAGTGACTCACGTGGAACTCCCAGAGGTCCTTGTGCTGGCCCATCAGATCCTCCAGCTGTTCCTCAAAATCCAACCTGGGGGCCGGCCACACAAGATGAGGGACCATTGGCTGAGACACCCCTCCCCAGCCAGGCCCAGGCCAGGGGTCTTCATGTACAGACCATGGGAGGCTTGCCCATGTTCTTTGCTTGGCAGGGAGCACCTTCCCCACCTTGACCTTCCAAACCTCAGGTCAGCCAGCTCCTCTTATAACCCCCATCCCTGATATTACCTGCACCTACAACCCATCCTCGCACACTGCCCCCTCACCCCCCACCTGGTTGGAGCACTGGGCTTCACCTCAGTTGCCTCTGTTTGTTCTTCTCGTCCTCGATCTGGGAGTTCAGGGCAGAAATTCGCTCCTTGCACTCCTGCAGCATGGTCTGCTTCCTGCGAAGAGGCAAAGCAGCCCTCAGTCATGTTCTCTGAATGTCTCCCCAGGATGGGGCTGGGTGGGGCTTCTGCCTCCTCTTGGGGTGTGTTGTAGCCTTCTAAATTGAGGTCCTTCTCTAGTAACTTCATGGGTTGGGGCATGAGCATGTGCCCCTGGGAACAGTGTAGTCACCGGGGCATGGTCAACTGCAAACACACACACACACACACACACACACACATACACACACACACACTAATCTCATCCCAATTTCCCCACACAGTTCCAGTCTTGGTATGCCAGGGCTCAGTGACTCTGGTCACAAAATAAGCTAAACCAATGTTCAGGAAGTGGAGAGGTGGATTCACAAATTCTGAGGTGGATGGAAGGGTCCCGATGTATAGAGAGAGACGGAATGGCTTGATGCCTCAATGCAGGGACAGATGAGTGGACAGACAGCCAAGGGGCCTATTTTGGGAAGAGTGACAGGCACAGAAGAAAAAACAGCCAAAGGAATTTGGTATCCTAGCAAACGAATGATTATCCCAGTGAGTGAGAGTGTTCTTGACACTACTGCCTACTGTTGGGTCCAAGGTGGGAAGACACGCATCTGACCTCTCCGTTTCAAAAACGGAGGAAATGAGAGCTCCGGGTCCGTGACTGAGTTTCCCTCTTTCTCTCCTCCCCCACAATGAAGGGGCAAGAAGAGCAGGGCCCAGCTGGAAGGTCTTACCTCTGTGCCTCACTTTCCTTCTCTTGGCAGTGGAGTCTGAGGATCCTTAGGGTCTCTGCAGGGATAGGAACCAAGGGCCCCAGGAGAACCCATTAAAGCATCAGGCCTGGGCATAGTTAATATGGTCAGATCACGTGGAGTCTCGTGGACACCTGATTGGGCTTTGTAATTTGCTTCAAGTCTGGTGGAAGCCACAGGAGGGATGCAAGAGGATTCAGGTTTCAAAAGGATTCAGCTGCTGTGGAGAGACTGTCACACTGCCTCTGCAGGGTGACAAAGGCAAAAGCCTGGACACAGAATAACTACAATTACCTTGCTTTTTGTTCAAGGTCTCTTTCAGACGTACTTCCTCTCCACTCACTGGAAAACACAGTAACATGTTCAGGCATCAGGTACCACCCACTGCACCCTCAGAGAGCATACCTGCCCACAGTCACACAGGCGGTTTGGGTCAACTGTACCCCAGTCCCAACTGTGGACCCCTTGAGTTGAGCCCCCTCCCATCTTGTGCACACACTCCCTGATGTGGCAGCAAAGGGCCCTGATGTTGATAAAGGGTTGACTGTGAGGGTCCTGCAGAATGCCAGTGCACTTTACATGGACGGGAGAGAAAGACACATCATCTGAACTGGGATATGGGCTATGAAGAAACACATCAAGCAGTAAGGGGAATGTGATCAGGTGGGGACAAGGTGCTGTCTTTAGATGGGATGACCGGAGTAGGTTTCTCTAAGAAGGGGACATTCAAGCTAAGAGCTGATGGTGATGATGTATGGCAATAGAAACCAGTGGTATCTGGGGCAGAAGAGTCTAGCAAAGGCCCTGAGGTGGGAGTATGCTTGGACAGTAGAGAGTGGGAGACTGGTAGGACCTGATGCTGCAGAGGGGGCAGGAGCCCTTGGCCGCAGCAAGAATGCTAAGGGTCCAGAATATTGAGTTCAGGAAGGCATGACACTGGGGACCTCTGGGTGACCGAACCCTGCATGCTTACGTGAGTCCATTTCCTTCTGCAGGGCCTCCCAAACAGTCCGGGCCTCTCCCAGCTCCTCACTGGCTTTCTTTTTTGCTGTGCCAAAAAAACCAAAACAAAACAAAACAAGAAACCAGACGTGTAAGTGCAACATCCAACTACACCATTCCTTGCAAATAGTGACATTTCACATGTGTCTTCAAGCAAACTGGGCAGGGGGTGGGGAGGACACATTTTACAGGGCAAGAAATGAGGCTTCCAGAGCCCAAGCCCTTCTTGTTGGTCTCAGTTGGCAGCAGGGCCAGGTTCACGGACATGTGACTACAGCAGTTGCCTTTAGAAAAACCCACCCTTGGTTTGACCTGCTGCTGTGGTCCTGAAATACATACTTAGTAATCCTGTAACCAGGGGCCCTGCAAATCATGTAGCTTGTCCCTGAGCTCACCTTGCTGAACCTCATTAATCCGATTAATCAGGACCTCAACCCTGGGCTCTAGGCTTCCCGCTGTAGGGAGGAAAGGAGGTTGAATGGAGATGACAGGGCAGGCAGAGGGAGTTGGGGGCCCTACAGGGACTCTCATTCTGGGTAGAGGATACAAGGGAAAAAACAGAGATACTGAGTCAGGCTGTAGTCATCGCAGTCAAGAAAAATAGAGGGGCAAGGAATTAATTAAAGCGCGAAGGAGTGGGGCATGCTCTTCAGATATGGGAAGACCTCTTGAAGGCCTTAAATCAAGGGGAGGGCAGTTCCCGGGTGGGGTGGTAGGTAGTCAGTGAAAAGGCCTTCCCTGAAGTGGGAACATGGCTAGAAGAAGCCATGTGAGCAAGCAGAGAGCAGCAGAGGTAAGGTGGAGGGAAAGGAGGTGAAGGTCAAAACCTGGATTTAACTGAGTGTGGTGGGGACCAAGGGAGCTTGGGGGAAATGTTTTGCCTTCTATCCCCTTATACTTTAATTTCAAATCCTTGGGCTATATTTTTACTTCAAAGAAGTTTTAAAAAGTAGGAAAGAGCCAATGGGTTAATTTCCAAAGGTTGTGAATTGTGAGTCCTGGAACTTAATCCACTTCCGCCTTTTCCCAAAGCTCAGGCTGTGCCTCAGTTACAGAGAAGACATGTGACCTTTCTGCAACTTCTTCATCATTTCCATCAAGTCTTCAATTTTCTGTGAGGACCTGGCCTGCCCTGTGGAGACACAACCAAACATTTCACAATCCCAAAGGAGAGGGCCCAAGGAAGGGTCCAATAACTTTGGTATGGGACTGAGGGGGGCTCAGATCTCCAGCCAGAGTGGTGCTCTTGCCCCTTGTCTTGAGGGAGACACTGAATTCGAGAGGAGTCAGGCTATTTCATGGTCAACTTTTCCTAAAGTGTGAAATCATACCACAGAGTTTCCCTTAATAAAACTCCGGGCAAGGGGAGGGGTGAACTTTCACTGCCTGTAGTATTCAAGACTGGGTCAAACCTCATGATGTAATAATGAAAAGAAAGGAGGGGCAAAAACAAAACAAAATGAATATGAAAAGAAAGGAGGGGCAAAAACAAAACAAAACTGGAAACAAGGGGTCAAAAGTCACTGTAACTGGCAGATGGCTAATTAACTAGAAAGTTCTAGAGTCTTATTAAAAAAACCCACAATGAATAGTAAGAAAATTTAATAAGACACCATGTCATTTGCACATAAATACAAAGAGCTATTCTATATACATAATCAATTACTCTGAAGCCTGTCAGTAGAATATTTCGTATTCACTTGTTTATAACCAATATAGGCAGTTATTTTTAATTCCTTAATGAACTAGTAGATGTTGGCAATTATTAATGGTACTAACGTCACAAGAGAGATAAATGGACATTATGAGCCACTTGATGTAAAAATAAAACATAGGATTCTTGCCAAAAAAGAAGTCAGAGTAATGCCTTTTAATTCTCTTAATCTAAATACTAATTTAGGGAAAATACAGGAACACAGGACACATGGGGATGCAATTAGCAACATCCAGACCGGGAACTTTACAGGAAAAAATCAGGATTTTTAACAAATTTTTTGGGGGGGGGGGAGGAAAAAAGGAAGATCCTTACAGATGAAAGGGGATTAAAAAGACATATACTCAATACTCAAAAACGGACTGTATTTAGATCCTGATTCGATAAGTGCACTTTAAAAAATAGTGGTGACATAATCAGAGAAATTTGAAAACTGGGTTTTTGGTGAAACAGGAACTCTTGTAGCTGTTATTCAGACAGGACAGTACTACTATGGTTAGTTTTCTGGAAAGAGTACAGTACTATATTTTAGAGATGTTAGAGGTACATATGGAAATATTTATGGATGATATGCTATGATGCCTGTGCTGCTTCAAAACGAAATAGTGGAGTGGGTGAGGATAAAAAGGAAACAAGGTTGGCCAAAAGCTTATAACCGTCAAAGTGGAAAAGATGGGCTCATGGGGGTAATTTTATACTTTGTTTTTGCCTTTTGTATATGCTTAAAGTTTTCCATAATAAAAAGTTTTTAAAAAGCAACCAGTCAGGGGTGCCTGGCTGGCACATAGAGCATGTGACTCTTGCTTTCAGGGTTACAATTTTGAGCCCCATGTTGGGTGCAGAGAGTACTTAGAATAAAATCTTTTTAAAAAAAGCAATGAGTCAATATAAAGAAGGTAAACAATCACTGCTTTCAAAGAGTGGAAGAAAGGAGGGGACAGTTAAGCAAAAATTTTACAAATGGCCCATAAATATTTGACAAGATATACAATATCAGTCATGATTAATGAGATGAAAACAGCATATCGTACCTATCTGGTTGGTAAAGATGAGTAAGTCTGACAATGGCCAGTGAGATGATGTGGGGAAATTCACATACAGATAGGCTGGAAACTGATGTGACCTTTCAGAGGACTGTTTTACTACATCAGCATTTTGAAGGCATAATTCCAGTTCTAAGAATTTATGTATAAGACATGCTCATCTAAGTATGCAAAAGGCATGTTAAAAGACACGGAAGCAGTTAAAAGACACGGAAGACATGTCAAAAGTGGGAAACGTGGATGCCCATCAGCCGAAAAGTACGATCCATCCCCACAACAAAATACTGTGCAGCCATTGAAAAGGAGGTAGATTCATTATGTATTAAACATGGAAGGAGACCCTAGACAGATGAAAAGTCAGTAAAAAATTGTGCATATAGACTCCCATATGGCTACAAGAAGAGGTGAAATATAGGCCAGTCTACAAACATATGCATACTACGTCCAGATAATTTGTGGCCAGAATCACCAAAATATTCTCAGCAGTCGTTACCTCTGGAGGGTAGGACTAGGAAGGAGGATGTCTGTCTTTCACCATACACACTTCTGCTTATGGCTGTATTTTTTAAAGCTAACTGGCCCAAGTGACCCCAAATTGATCTTTACAGTTTGTTTGGGCAACCAATTCCCCAGGTATTATTAATAGCCTAGGCAGTGAGCTGCACTGTTTTTACCCTCTGTTGCCTATGTAGTGCCCGCCATAAGGCAAAGCACAGCCTGGCAAGAAACACCTGTTGAATTAACAAAAAATCCGATCCCCCATTTGCTAACATTTCTGAACCTTGACACTGAGTTGCAGACACAAGGCCTCATTACCCCAGAAGTCCCCGGTGTGAAGCGCAAAGGGCAAGGACACTCTCCTATGTAGTAAGCACCGTACAACGCATGTTGAAATACTCTGGTCTGATGTGACGCTGCCAGGAGATGGGGCTTTGGGGAGGTGATTGGGTCATGATGGCGGAGTCCTGACGAATGGGAGCAGTGCCTTTATAAAAGCGACCCCAGGGGCGCCTGGGTGGCGCAGTCGGTTAAGCGTCCGACTTCTGCCAGGTCACGGTCTCGCGGTCCGTGAGTTCGAGCCCCGCGTCGGGCTCTGGGCTGATGGCTCAGAGCCTGGAGCCTGTTTCCGATTCTGTGTCTCCCTCTCTCTCTCTGCCCCTCCCCCGTTCATGCTCTGTCTCTCTCTGTCCCAAAAATAAATAAATGTTGAAAAAAAAATTAAAAAAAAAAAGCGACCCCAGAC
>NW_024412404.1:68375863-68386132 GCF_014898765.1 Herpailurus yagouaroundi
CCCCCACACCCCCCCCCCCCCCCCCCCCCCCCCCCCCCCCCCCCCCGTGAGGATGCAGCCAGAGGATGGTCACGCAGGCACCGGGAGCTGGTCCTCACCAGACGCCCTATCTGCCGATACCTTGGTCCCAGACTTCCAGCCTCCGGAGGCAGGAGAAGCAAAGTTCAGTGGTCACGGGGCGATCCAGGTTAGGGTACTGCATTATAGCAGCGCAAACTCAGCCACTGGTGAAGTGACTAAACCACCCACGTGGACTAGCTTATGGGAGGCACCTGAAACAGCCACACCGGAAGGCTCCTTTGGCGCAGCCTTGGCCATCGGAGGCGTTTAATACAAGGGGTGCATATGCATCCGTCCCATTTTCCTCTTCGTGCCTGGCTGCCACGCTCTGCTCCAGGCGAGCCTTGCGTGCGAAGGTTCGCTACTCACACCTCTCCTCTGTGGGACAGACACCCCGGAGCCGCGCTGGGTCCCAAGGCTGCACCAGTGTAGGTGGGTCTGAAGGGAGCGAGGGCAGGCTCAGCCCCTCGAGGGAGGGGAGTGTTCCAGGAGCGCACCGCGGGGCCGGGTGGCGCCACCCCTGCCCGTGGAGCTGGGAGCTCACTCAGGTCGGCGTCAGGGAGAAAAACAACGCGGACGCCGCGTGCCGCCGGCCTGAACCCAGACTCGGAAAAGAATGCCCGGGTAAGAACCGTTCTGGGGCAGCAGGGACGCCCAGACGTGGCTGCGAGGACAGAGGAAGGGGGCTCACTCAGGAGCTGCGCGCAGAGAGCCGCTCGGCCCAACAGAAAGGGTGTCCCCGGGGCTACTTCACAGAGCCGAGGCCGACCTGCCGGCGGTGACCCTGCGTTTCCTCGGCGGCGGGAGGAGCGGCGGTTGGGGGGCCGCCGCGTGTCCCCGCCCCACCTCCCAGGGGCGTCGGGGCCCAGCACTACCTCCTGCCTTCTCAGCTGGGTCCGTGGCTCCCACCCGCTCCGCGCTCGGAGGCCCCAGCCGCCCCGCCATTCCCTCCGCTCGCAGACTCCCTCCGTGTTGGCGCCTCGGTTGGGATTGGGCCAAACCTGCGCGGGGGGGCGGGGCGCCCCGCGGCACGCCTGCGCAGTGCGCTCCAGGCGCCGTGAGCCTCGAGCTGAGGCGGGGCTCAAAGGCTGAACACAGGTGCTAGTGCGCATGTTTAAAGTCTCTGGGGCCGCAAACTCAGAGTAGGGGAGGTGGGGGTGGGGGTACGTGGTCTTCCAGGCTTGCGATTGGCAGTTGAGGAGTCGGTGACTGCGCATGTGCAGACTCCTCCAGCCGGGCCTCCCCGACTTTACCGAGCTTGCGGAGGTTAGGTGGAGAGCACCTTTGCCGTGTGTTGGGCCCAGGTTTGGACTCTTGTCTCTGCTGGTATTCCTTGCTGCACACCTGGGGGTGTAACCGCAGGAATGTAACCTCTAACTAGGCAGCATGGAATTTCTTGGAGTCTAGAGTAGGAAATTTACTCCTAGATCCTCGGGAGAGCGAGCTTGTCTCAACACTGCATTTGTCAATAAGTTTCTTGTTTTTCGTCTTATTCATTCTCTGTGACTGGAAAAAAGCTTTCCTTTGTTTAGTTCTGCGGAGCTGTCCTCTATTTGCTACACGGGGTGCTGCGTGATTTGTGAATCAGTTAGTAAAGCCAATTAGATACTTAAATTTACTTTTGTTAACACCTCCCCATAATAAGGGACAAGTGAAGTTGAGGAGAAACAGAAGTTTAATAACACGGATTCCTCCTGTATACATGGAAGAAACCCAGGGAAGCTGAGTAGGTCCCTGAAATGGCTTACCACCACCTTACCTGCTATTATGGGCTAAAGATAAAGACTTTGTTTTGAGGAGCAAACAAGGGAAATGAGGGTATGGTGGTAACGGTGTCTTTCCCATTGATAAAAGTTTCTGCAAATTTAGAGTCCTCCTCTTCCTAGCACAAAAGGCAATTTTCCTTTTAAATGTAAATGTTCCTTACCTAAAGACAACTTCTACTCAGTCCTCAGAGGTCCTTTTGTGTCTGCTGTTCGTTAAAATTAATCACACCTGTCAACCTTAAAACTAAAGCTACCGTTTATTTTACCGGCAAAAGACAGGTTTATTTGGGAACAGTAGAGAATTGCCTCTGTGACAAGCAAACTACCACAAAAGCACCCGTGAGTCCTGAGAAGGAAGGAAGGAGAGGAGGTTCTTTTATAGAGGAGGCAGGGCGTGGGCAGGGGGGGCTGTCGTAAACTAACCGCCCATTGCCCCCCCCTGGGGGGCGGGGGGGGCCTGGAAGAGTAGTGGCTTCTCATTGGCTGGGCAGTGAGTGTCTCTCATTGGCTGGGCTGTTGCTGGGGGAGGAAGAGGCCTTCTTTCCTCCTGCTGGGATAGTGAAGTGTATCTACCTGCAAGGTGTCTCTTTTCCTGTTGCTAGAGTCTTAAGAGTGCCCCCTTCCAAACCTTAGGACTTAATTTCAGTGAGGTTTCTTATTATTAATTTTCCCAGGCTCAAACAATGCTTATCCCAAAGAGCCGTGCTCACTCGTCCTCCTGTGGAGTTGGCTTTGCATCCTCATGGACAGGACCCTCCTGGAAGGTGGTGCTGAGGCCTCAGCTTCAGGATAAGGTGGAGCTGTGGGAGGGAAAAGTGAGTAAGATGGAGCAGAGGCTTCCTATGTGTAGTGAATGGTGAAGAGTGTGGTCTTCAGAGGACCTGGTGGAGGAAAGGCTTGATGTGGAAACCTGAGTTTCTGTTTATTTTAGTGTGTGTGGTACGAGATTTTGTGTATGGTGTAACATACTGCCTTCTGTTGCTTGTGACTCATTTTCTCAGCAGTATTTGTTGAGGAGACTGTCCTCTCTGTGTAATTGACTGTATGCTGCTGCAATGATCCTTGTATCTGGTTTCATCTCAACACTGTCAAGACTGTTTGTTTACTATAGCTTTGTACGTCTTTGTTCTTTCTCAAGATGGGTTTGGCTATTCAGGGCCCTCCGTGGTTTCATACACATTTCAGGATTGTTTTTTTTCTTGTTTGTTTGTTTTGAAAAGTGCCTTTAGAATTTTGGTCATGATTACACTGAATCTAGATTGCTTTAGGTTGAATGAACAATTAAAAAAAAATTTACAATCTACGAAGGTGAAATAACTTTCCATTTACTGGTCTCTTCTTCAATTTCTTTATCAACATCACATCGTTCTGATGCTATAGGATTTTCACATCTTTGTTAAATTTTTCCCTAGATATTTTATTATTTTGGAGGAAACTGTTAGTGATGTTGTTTTCTTAGTTTTTCTTGGTGAAGGTTTGTCATGAGTATGTAAGGATTAAGAATGTCCTGTCCCCTCAAGGTCCTTCTACTGGATTAGCAGTCAAATTGATATGACACAGATTAACGAGAGAAGATAAAATTTAATTTTGTGTATATGGGGAATCCAGAGAGACATGGGAATTCTGAAGACACTTGGGCAAAATGAAGCATATATGTCATCCTGAGCTAAAGACAAGGAGTATGGGTCAGGTACCTCAAAGGGAAGGAATTCAGTTCACAGGAAGATGAAAAAGAGTAAGTGTTTGGTAAACAAATGTTTTCCTGTCCTCTCAGACGGAATGAGACATAGAGGGCTTTAACCAAACAGACCTTGCTAGGTTCTTCCCTGTCTACCATACCTGGTTCATATCATGGTGAATAATTGTGTTCCTGGAGCAGGTCCTCTATCTAAATTCTTTTAGGCAGCTGTGTGGGAGGTAAAGAGCTTTTTCTGATTCTGCTTGGTTTTGATTAATTTATTTTTGAGAGAGAGTGGGGGAGAGGAGGAGGAGGAGTCACACAGAGAGAGAGAGAGAGAGAGAGAGAGAGAGAGAGAGAGAGAGAATCTTAAGCAGGCTCCACAGTAAGTAAGCATGGAGACTGATGCGGGGCTCGATGTCACAACTGTGAGTTTTTGACCTGAGCTGACATCAAGAGTCAGATGCTTCTGAGCCACCCAGGTGCCCCTTGATTGCTTTTTTTTAAAATTTTTTTTTTCAACGTTTATTTATTTTGGGGACAGAGAGAGACAGAGCATGAACGGGGGAGGAGCAGAGAGAGAGGAAGACACAGAATCGGAAACAGGCTCCAGGCTCTGAGCCATCAGCCCAGAGCCTGATGTGGGGCTCGAACTCACGGACTGCGAGATCGTGACCTGGCTGAAGTCGGTTGATTGCTTTTTAAGTGAAAATAGTCTTCATGCCAAAGTGACTCACCTTGGAATCTGCCTTTGGACCCTACAAGTATATATAATCACAAGTGATTTCAGTATCTTGATTTTGTGTCCTGAAATTTCCCTGAAGTCATGTAAAAAGTGTGTTGTTGTTGTTGCTGCTGCTGGGGTGATATGTAACATTGGGAATTTAGAAAATGGTACTGTTTCTACCCAGGTCATCCCCAATAACCAAAACATAGGGGGCACTAATGTAAGCCTCACTCTATGGCCTTTAGTAACCCATATCCTCTTACAAGGGTCATTAATTTCACTTTGGGTGAATGGCATGTTGGCAGGCCTTGTCCTCTATCATGAAGTTTCATGTTTTTTCCTTATTTTCTGGTGTGGTACTGATGTCATTGTTTTGAGACATAATTTAGTTTGCATTATTTTGAAATGTACTAGAAAACTGCTGTAGCAGTGGAAATACTCATAACTTGACACTCAACTTCACCAGCTGTCATTGTTTTACTACCTCTGACAGTTCACACAAAAAGCTTGTATGTTTTACCCCCAAAGAGGAAAACTCTCCCTGAGAACTATGGCGTAATTTCCAAATGAGGAAATCATTATGGTTGCCTCATTATCATTGAATCCACAGGCCACTTCAGCTGTCACCACCTGTTCAAAAAGTGTGAAAGAGTCTTCTTCCAATATGACCAGGTTTCTTTTTTTCTGTACTTTTCTTAAGACTTTCCCTCATTTTGATAACCTTAGTCAATTGAAAGATCACAGGGGACTGAAATCTGGGTGGCCTTTTCTGTATGGCCTCTTTAACTTGGTATGTTTTCAATTTTCATTCATGTTGTAATATATTTCAGTTGACATTCATTGTGCTTCAAATACATAACATACTATCAGCCATTTAGTGGGAAGAGTAGGGCGACCCTAAGCTTGTCTCATCACTTGAATATAGCTAGATAAATATAAAATCATTTGGAACACCCAAGAAATCCATCAGAAGTCTTAGAGAACAAAGATACACATCTACAAACCAGAAAAGCAACCCATGGAAGCTTCTTGTAACAAGGAGGCCAAAACACACCTAAGATCTAAGTTCCTGTAGGTACTTTATTTTTTAAATTATTTTCTTTGATTTTTATATTTTAATTTTGGTTAATGTTGCTTGTTTTTCTTTCTCTCCAAAATGACAAAATGGAGGAATTCACCTAAAAGAAAGGACAGGAATAAATGATGGCCAGAGATTTAATCAATGCGGATATAAATAAGATGTCTGAACTAAATTTATGTATGTATGTATGTATGTTTATTCTGAGAGAAAGAGAGAGAGAGAGAATCCCAAGAAGGCTCTGCACTGACAGTGCATAGCCCAATATGGGGCTCAAACTCATGAACTGTGAGATCATGAGCTGAGATGGAGTCAAAAGTTGGACACTTAACCAACTGAGGTACCCAGGCACCCTGAACTAGAATTTGAAACCACAATTATAAGGATATTAGCTGGGCTTGAAAAAAGCATAGAAGACACTAGAGAATCCCTTACTGCAGAGATAAAATAACTAAAATCTAGTGAGGCCGAAATTAAAAATGCTAAACTAAAATGCAATCCCAAATGGAGGCCATAAAAACAAGGATGGATGAAATTAGTAAATCAGTGTAGTAACTCAGTGATATGGAAGATAAAATTATGGAAAATGATGAAGCTGAAAAAAAGAGGGAAAGAAAAGTCATGGACCATGAAGGCTGACTTGGGGAACTCAGTGGCATATTAAAACAGAATAATATTCATATCATAGGGTTAAGGGTTAGGGGTTAGGGGTTAGGGGTTAGGGTTAGGGGTTAGGGTTAGGGGTTAGGGTTAGGGGTTAGGGTTAGGGTTAGAGGGTTCGGGTTAGGGTTAGAGGGTTAGGGTTGGGTTAGGGTTAGGGTTAGGGTTAGGATTAGGGTTAGGGTTAGGGTTAGCTCCCTGTAGGCTCCAGGCACCGAACCCACCGCACGGCAGTATTCTCCGCGAGGTCTGAGTTGAGGGCACAAGGGAAGGTGCCGGTCAGGATCCATCTTTGGTTGCCAAGGCCATACACGTCGATCCCTCCTGGTCGAGGAGGCCTCCGGAACCCTCACGGGCAGCTGCAGCCAGGTCTGGGAAACGACATTGGGAGCTTCCAGATTCCATGCCGAGTCAGTCTAAACCGCTTCTTGGCCTCAGTCGAGTGATGTTGTCAGATGTTGGAATTGGGTCCCCATGGGGAGAGAGCCTTAGCTAGGGTTAGTGTTTGGGCTAGGGACGTCGCCAGGGCCGATGCGACTCTGGTTTCGTGATCTCCCTCGAGGGCTGAAGTGAGGGCCCATGCCAGAAGGCGGCTCAATTTTAGGGTTAGGGATCGAGGCAGGTTTAGGTTTCGGTGGAGGTTCCTGGTTCGGTGTAGATTTATGGTTAGGGTTAGCTCCCATGAGGCTCCAGGCGCCGAACCCACAGCATGGCAGTAGTCTCCACGAAGGTCTGAGTTGAGCGCACAAGGGACGGTGCAGGTCAGGTTCAATCTTTGGCTGCCAAGGCCATACACGTCGATCCCCCTTCGTCGAGGAGGCCTCTGGAATCCTCTCGGACAGCTGCAGGCTGGCCTGGGAAACGACATGGGGAGCTTCCAGCTTCCATGCCGAGTCAGTCTGCACCGCTTCTGGACCTCAGACGAGTTTTGTTGTCAGACGTTGGGATTGGGTGCCCATGCGACAGAGCCTTAGCTAGGGTAAGGGTTCGGTCCAGGGACGTCGCCAGGGCCGAAGCGACTCCAGTCTCGTGATCTCCCTTGAGGGCTGAAGTGAAGGCCCATGCCATAAGGCGGCTCATTTGCAGGGTTAAGGGTCGAGGCAGGCTTAGGTTTCAGTAGAGGGTCTCGGTTCGGGGTAGTGTTCGGTTTAGGATTAGCTCCCAGGCGGATCAGGGTGCAAAAACACAGCAGGTCAGTGGTCTCCCCGAAGGGTTGAGTTGAGGACACAAAGGACGTTGCTGGTCGGGATCCGTCTTTGGCAGCAAGGCCCCAGACGTCGATCCGCCCCTGGTCGAGGAGGCCTCCGGAAACCTCTCTGGCAGCTGCAGCCAGGCCTGGGAAAAGACATGGGGAGCTTCCCGGTTCCATGCTGAGTCAGTCTGCACCGCTTCTGGACCCCAGACGCGTGGTGTTGTCAGACGTCAGCATTGGGTCCCCATGGGGAGAGAGCCTTAGCTAGGGTTAGGGTTCGGTTCATGGACGTCGCCAGGGATGAGCCAGGGGAATGGGTTAATTGGGTGATCGGCTATGGAGCGCACTAGTATTGAAGATCACTGGGTGTTTATGTAAGTGATGGATGACTACATTCTTTGCCTGAAGCTAACATTACACTGTATGTTAACCACCTGGAATTTAAAGAAAAAATTCATAAAATGAATACTAAAGAAATACATAAATACATTTAATCTAAACTAAATAAATACATGTTAAAAAGGAAAAGGAAAACTCATGTGATGATGTCAATAGACACAGAAAAAGCGTTCTGATAAAATTTGGTATCCACTTGTGGTAAAAATCTCTTTAAAATTCTGTGTACACAGGTCAAATGTCAACATAACAAAGGCCATATATGTGAAGCCCACAGCTAATGTCATACTCAGTAGTGTAATTGTGAAAGATTTTCCCCTAAGATCAGGCACAAGACAAGGATCCCCTAGATATGTGAAGGGGATTGGGTGATGCAGGCTTCTGGTTACGCAATGAATGAATCACAGATAGAAGATATAGCATAGGGCACATAGAGAATGGTACTGGAGTAGAGATGCATGGTGACAGATGATAGCTACACCTGTGTTAGGGTACCAGAATGTATACATTTGTCCAATGACTATGTTGTTCCTCTGAAACTATGTAACATTGTGTGTCAGCTATTCCCAAATAACATGTTTTTTTTTTTAAACTAGGTAAAGGACTGAAATAAAACGTGTAATGTAAAAGAACCTGTTAATGTCTAATCAACAAATGCAGTGAAGTTCCAAACTAGAAAGTCACCGTATCAAATTCTGTATCATTCCTATACACTAACCCAATTACCTAAGAAGAAGTAAAGAAAACAATCCCATTTACAACAGCATCAAAAACAATAAAAACTATAGCAATACATTTAGCCAAGAAAATGAAAATCTCTCTACAGAAAAGTATAAAACCTGTGTGCAGGAATGGAAGAAATTCCATTTGGGTGAAAGAAAGGGGAGAAGACACAAGTCAGTGAAAAGCCATCCCATGTCCAGCTTTCGGAGGAATTAATACAGATACAATGTCCATATTACCCAAAGCCATCTAGAGATTCAGTGCAATATCTATCAAGACCCGATGCAATATTTATGCAATTATAAAATCATATACTAAAATTTATTTGGAACCACAAAAAAGACCCCATGGAGCCAACGCAAGAAAGAAAAAATCAGGGGGCATCCCCCTTCTTGATTTCAAGCGTCATTCTAACACAAAGAAATCAATGATGTCACTGGCATAAGCACACACACAAGACAATGGAACAGAAATTGAGAGCCCAAATTAACCCATGCATCACAGTCACCTAGTATTCGACAAGGGAGTCAATAAGACACAGTGGAGAAGAGTAGTCTTTTGAATAACTGGTGCTGGGAAAATTGAATATTCCCAAGTATAAGAACAAAGTTTAGCACCGTATAATACACCACTCCCTAGAGAGTGAAAGGAAGAAATAGAGAGAGATGTGGTTAGAGAGAAACAGAGACAAAGAGGAAGTACAAGAAGGAAAGTAGAGACCTGGTCCGGTATGTGGACACGGTTAGATGGGCCAGGGGACAGGGGATGTAGGAAGTGGCTCTGAGTGCTGGGGCAGAAAGGGCTTCTATCATGGGCATCAGAGTTCCATGGCCCCAAGACTCCAACATCCCTGGGTCCAAGTTCTGCAGAGCCATTGGAATTGAAAAGATGGGTAGCCCTCATTTCTTCTGGAATTGTGAGGTTCAGCCTCACGTTCTGTCATGGAGAGGGATGTCTTGAGGGAGAACGTGCTGCTTTTTGGCAGGTAAACTCCATAGCCTGCCCTGTGGGGAGGTGTCCCAGCGCCATCTCCCTCACTGCCCCAGGCTCTGTTGGATTCCCCCCCTCCCCCACCAGCTGGCCTTCCTCAAGTTCTGAACCCAGGCATCAGGCATTGGGTTGCCACCAGGTCCTGCAGTCTGGACCTGGCAGAGCTGGACTAGTAATATTGGTTAAAAAAGAAATAATATATATATATTTGACAATAAGGTACACATCCTCCCTCTGGGACTAGCGGTGTGCATCCATATCATAGGTTGCTATCCTCCTCTCCACAACCAATCTGAGGAATCCAGAAGGTAGGTGGACCCTTTCAAACACCCTAGTCTTCTCTTACATGAAATTCAAAGACTTTTTCTTGACCCAGCTTTCTTTTAACTCTGAAGAGATGGCAATTAGTAATTGAAGGCATAATAGTCCTATAGGAAATTGACCTATATGACGGATGGACATGATTTCATCCATCCGTATCCCTAAAGCACATTTCATTGGAAATATTAGCCAAGGATACACACTGTACATTCACAACAGATGTGTAGCTCCCTGTAAGTTGCATTCTGGCGTGGTCACCTATGTGTCATCAAAGATATTATTCGTGACTTTTCAGATAAGCTTTCAACACCAAGAAGGTGATGTTAGAGAATCTGGTATGAATGGAAATTCGCAGATTCTAAATGAGGAATGATTTTTCATTTTTAATGTTTCTTTTTTTGAGAGAACCCGAGCTGGGGAGGGGGATAGAGTGGGAGACACTGAAGATGAGGCAGGCTCGAGGCTCTGAGCTCTCAGGACAGAGCCTGATGCGGGGCTCAAACTCATGGACTGCAAAATCCTGACTTGACTCAAAGTCGGACGCTAAACCGACTAAGCTACCCAAGCGCCCCAGGAAGGATAGTTTAGTGGCGAAGAAGAAGAAATTAAAGAGAGTGTAAAGGATGTCTATTTTTAATTGAACTATTGTTCACACATTTGTTGTGTTAGTTTTAGGCA
>NW_024412405.1:0-90061 GCF_014898765.1 Herpailurus yagouaroundi
CCCTGCTGTGGGTTCGGCCCATGGAGCCTCCTGGAACTTAACCGTAAGCCTAACCATACCCCGAACTAGAACACTCCAACGAAAACTAAGCCGGCCTTGAAACCTAAAGCTCCACTTGAGCCACCCCATCACATGGTCCCTCACCTCAGCCCTCAAGGGAGGTCACGAGACCAGAGTCGTTTCGTCCCTGGCGACGTCCCTCTCCCGAACCCTAACCCTAGCTAAGGCACTCTCCCCATGGGGACCCTATACCAAAATGGGACAACACCACGCTCCTTGGGTCCAGAAGCGGTGCAGGCTCACTCGCCATGAAACCTAGAGGGTCATCAGGTTGTTTCCCAAGCCTGGCTCTAGCTTCCCGAGGGGATTCCTGTGGTCTCCCTTACCAGGGACCCATCAATTCTTGTGGCATTCACAGCCAAAGACTGATCCTGACCGGCACATTCCCTTGTTCCCTCAACTCAGTCCTTCGGGGAGACCTCTGCCCTGTTGTGAGTTTGTCCCCTATAGCCTCCTGGGACCTAACCTAACCCTAACCCTACCCCGAACCGGAACCCTCCACTGAAACCTAGGCCGGACTCGAACCCTAACCCTACACTTGAGCCGCCCCGTTGCATGGGCCCTCACTTCAGCCGTCGAGGGATCACGAGACCGGAGTCGCTTCGGCCCTGGTGACGTCCCTGGACCGAACCCTACCCTAGCTAAGGCTCTCTCACCATGGGGGCCCAATCCCAAGATCTGACAACACCACGCGCCTGGGGTCCAGAAGCGGTGCAGGCTCACTCAGCATGGAACCTGGAAGCTCAGCATGTTGTTTTCCCGGCCCGGCTGCAGCTGCCGGGAGGTTTCCTGAGGTCTACCCGACCAGGGGCCCATGGAGTTGTTTGTTATTGGCAGCCATAGACTGATCCTGACTGGCCCCCTCCCATGTGCCCTCAACTCAGCCCTTTGGGGAGACCACTGCCCTGCTGTGGGTTCGGCGCCTGGAGCCTCCTGGGACCTAACCATAACCCTAACCTTACCCCATGCCGGAACCCTCCACTGAAACCTAAGCCGGCCTCGAACCCAAACCCTCAACTTGAGCCGCCCCGTCGCATAAGCCCTCACTTGAGCCCTTGAGGGAAATCACGAGATCTGAGTCGCTTCGGCCCTGGTGATGTCCCTGGACTGAACCCTAACCCTAGCTAAGCCTCCCTCCCCATGGAGACCCAATCTCAAAGCCTGACAAAACCACGCACCTGGGGTCCAGAAGCAGTGTAAGCTCACTCGCCATGGAACCTGGAAGCTCAGCATGTCATTGCACAGGCCGGGCTGTAGCTGCCCGAGCGGATGCCTGAGGCCTCCTTACCAGGGGCCCATCGAATTATGTGTCCTTGGCAGCCATAGTCTGATCGTGACGGGCACCCTCCATTGTGTCCTTAACTAAGCCCTTTGAGGAGACCACTGCCCTGCTGTGGGTTCGGCCGCTGGAGCCTCCTTGGACCTAACCCTAACCCTAACCTTACCCCGAACCAGATCCCTCCACCGAAAACTAAGCCGGCCTCGAAACCTAAAGCTCCACTTGAGCCGCCCTGTCGCATGGGCCCTCACTTCAAGCCCTCGAGGGAGATCACGAGACCGGAGTCGCTTCGGCCTTGTTCCCAGAGGATTGCTGTGGGCCGCCGATGGGGAAGAGGCCGAGGGGGCTGCTGTCTTGGGATACCAAAGAATCCCACTGTGCCTGGCATCTCGGCACTGAGATGCTGGAATCACAAAGGGAACTCTTTCGGCTCTTAAGACTAATTTCCCTGGGGTGAACCCAATGGTAATCTTACATTCAACCGTGGGCTGAATTGTAAGTATCTGAGCACAGAGAGGCTCACTGTGCGTAAGGGTTTATATACAGGATTTATAGTGTTTTTCTTTTTTTTTTTTCCACGTTTATTTTTGGGACAGAGAGAGACAGATCATGAACGGGGGAGGGGCAGAGAGAGAGAGAGACACAGAATCAGAAACAGGCTCCAGGCTCTGAGCCATCAGCCCAGAGCCTGACGCGGGGCTCGAACTCCCAGACCGCAAGATCGTGACCTGGCTGAAGTCGGATGCTTAACCGACTGCGCCACCCAGGCGCCCCTTATAGCGTTTTTCAAACAGTGCTTCCACTCACTCCCAAGAGATGGGCTCCCTGGTTTTGAAAAATGCACAAGAAATCTGAGATAGGGGTCTCTTCCTTGGGACAGGCCACAGTGCTGGTTCCACTATCACATGGAATTATTCTTCTCCTAGCCAGATATGAATGATATTGAGGCACCTCATCTGATATTGCACCTTAGACTAACAGAAACCAAGTAAGTACCAAGCATGGGCAGAACAAGTCAAAATGTAGGAGACTACCAGCTTCTGTGTCAATCATCAGATTCATTCCTCATTGAAATATTGGTGAGAGAACTTATTTTAAGAGAGAAACTGACAAGGGGTCAAGAAAATGAGCTTATAGAACATGGAAAGAGAGGAAGGGGAAAAAGAAGAGTATAGTAAGAAAAGCTGTTCTTTGAAGCACTAAAGGGTGATTGTGCTCTAGATGTTCCCTTTCATTGCTGAGCAGGTTTTGGAAGCTTTGCGGGGATGAAGGGAGGAAGTTCATGCTTTTTCTATTATCCAAAGTAATCTGGTTTCTTCAATTCAATGTGTTTTTTCAATCCCTTCTTGCCCTCCCCCAGCACTCACCACAGCAGCTCTCTCCCTGAATGCACGTCCCAGGCATCAGGTGAACCATGATGCAGACCCAGGTGGGTGGGGGCCCCCAGCGGCAGGGCTCACGCACATAATAACCCTGCTGGTTTTTACTCCTTCATAGTGTACTTTCCAGCTCTACTCAAGGGTGCTACTGGTCTAGTTCTTCAAACCATGAAGATTTCATTCAGACTGCGTTGGTCAAAGATTACTCAAGATTTTAAAACTGGGGGGACTTTTGGAAGCATTCTCCTCCAAACCTTTGTTCTATGGTAAGGAGACAAGTCCTTAAAAACGAGGTGGGACCAAGGTTGGAGAGTAGCCCTTCCTTCCCTCTATGTCCAGCTCCATATTCCCATCTCCAATGCTTCCCCCGCAAACACCTGCTTCCCACATGACTCTCCTGCCATTCTCTCACCTTGTTGGTTCTTCTTACCTCCTTGTCCCATCAACATGCTGGTCCCTTTGAACAGAACACCCTCTCTGACACCCAGTCAGAAGCTTTGCAGCTTTTCCCAACTTTTCTGGGATCAGAGGCTCCATCCTATGTTTCCAGAACACCAGTTTAAAACTCTCCCCATAGAATTACCTATTTAGACACCTGCTTCTTTTAGGAGCCTGACTACCCTGATGGGGTGCCTGAGTGGCTCAGTTGGTTGAGTGTCTGACTTCGGCTCAGGTCATGATCTCACAGTTCATGGGTTCAAGCCCCACATTGGGCTCTGTGCTGACATCTCAGAGCTTCAGATCCTGTCTCCCTCTCTCTGCCCATCCCCCACTTGCATTCTGTCTCTGTTGGTCTCTCAAAAATGAATAAATGTAAAAAAAAGTTTTTTTAATCACCTGATACCTAAACCTTGACAAGCCTCCCCATGGGGCTCTGGTGAGTACAAGACACTTCATGTCTACTGAGGGAAGGAATGCATAGGAGCTGGACCCAAGCATCCTTTGACTTTAGCTGGGGCACCTCAGACTCACATCTCCAGCTGTTCTCTGGAACCCCCACTTTGGAACCTGTTGTCAGAATCTCCTCTTCTGTCATCTGGCACTCCGTTTGATGGCACCCATAAGATGTCTCTGTGCAGGGATCCTGCTCATTCACTGCATACTGTCTTACCAATGTGTCCCAACTCTGATAAGTGACCCTGGCTGGCCTCTAAAAGGCACTTGGCTGCTGGCTCAGGTAAAGTTCCTGGGAAAGCCAACAGAAGATGCTCTAGCTTCTAGGCCCTTATGTTTCTCCTGCACTCTCAATTTTTAAAAAAAATCACCTGATGGGGTGCCTGAGTGGCTCAGTTGGTTGAGTGTCTGACTTCGGCTCAGGTCATGATCTCACAGTTCATGGGTTCAAGCCCCACACTGGGCTCTGTGCTGACATCTCAGAGCTTCAGATCCTGTCTCCCTCTCTCTGCCCATACCCACTTGCATTCTGTCTCTCTTGGTCTCTCAAAAATGAATAAATGTAAAAAAAAAGTTTTTTTAATCACCTGATACCTAAACCTTGACAAGTTTTTTTTTCATTTTTAGGAACATCTGGTGCTTCAGGCTAACCTGGCATAACTTTCTAAGCATTTCAGGACTCTTGCCCCAGACAGTCCTGTCTCCTTCTACCACAAAGCCCCATGGAGGAAAGTTCTGAGGGAAAGCATGCATGAAACTAGGCAAAGCTCTGAAATACCAACTATCCTGGCCCTCCCAGTCCCTGCTTTGGTACTGGCCCGCTTCACTGGAAGTGTACTCAGAAATGTTTACATTCAGAAGGTCTTAGGCTAAAAAAAATTTACCTTCTATTATAGAGTTTTAGGCACCAACATGGCACTTGGTTCAGAAGGGCTTGCCAGAGGTAGTGACATCAAGACAGGGGATGTCCAAGCCAACCCTAAGGGGGTCCAGGCCAGGGCCCGATGTGACAGGTGAGTTGAGCCCCCAAATGGCCAATGCCCCATCAAGGAGGTGGTGATGGTGATATGGAAGCAGGCTATCTTATCAAAGACAACGTGACATGTGGAATCCCACTTACTGGCATTTTCCCTAATCAAACCTGGGAACAGTTGTCAGAAGGGAAAGACAAAACTTCACAAAAAATTTCAAGTGGCTGCTGCAACATGCTTATTAGTAAAAGTCTTAAAGTCTTCGGAAGTCAGTGATTTCAGAATCTAAAAGTCATAGAGAAGCTTAAGTCTTAACTCTTTGTGGAGCTTGCCTGGATGACACTACCATTGCAGTGGAGCAGAGGAGAGGGTTTATGGGTGTAGGAAATGCTCTTTTGGTTTTAGGCACATCCTCTCCCACTCACACCCTGCAGTCCCTGAGATTGAAGCAGTGTCTCTCAACTATAGACCCAAATACATTTTTAGGCACACCCCCAAGCAGGCACCCTCTGAAGAGGGCAATCCCCTGGGGAATCCTGTTATTAATGGAAACTGCACCTCTCCCCTTCCAGGATGCTTCATCAGCGTCACTCCCTCATCCCCTGTCAAGGTAGAATTTTACAGACTTTCCTTAGGAGAGCTGGAAGAAGGAGAAGGATGCAGGCTGTCTGTCCTGAAAGTTATCTACTCAGCTGACACCATGAGTGGGGATGACTTCCAGGCAGCACAGACTTGATGACAAGTTGGCTAATTCTGAGTCTTTCGGACAGTCATCCTCAGCTCCATCTCAGAAACTGGCACAGCAGCTTCTGGAGAACAACAGTCTTCCAGCTTATCTCCCAAAGACAAACTCTTCTTTCCAGCCACCGCCTGTGAAAACGGGAACAAGCTTTCTGCAAACTTGGCGAGGTAACCTGAACATACCTGTGTGCTTGACTGAGACTGTCCCCGAGACCAAGACCTCAGGTGAAGGTGACATGACAATACTCAGGCTGGCAGAGCCTTTGTGGGGTGGGTGGTAGACCAAGGCATTTGAGACGAAGAGGGGTTGCAACCTACCAAAAATACCACAGCCTCTGTATGGAGAGGGCCCGCACACAGCACCTGGAGCCACAGCAGTCCTAGTAAGGGGGGCATCTATAGGAGAGAGGGGGCAGAGGCTAGTCAGTGTCCTGGGTCGGAAGGAAGGCCGAACCAGTCATGAGGTCCAGGTCAATTCAGGGCAACGGGCAGAAACGCCACCACTGCACTTCACCAACCAGAACTGAGTGCTGTCTGGTGGCCCAAACAGAAGGTGCAGAGATGGATCTGGCCAGTGCAGATCAGTGTGATTCGAAGAGCCACTACCATCTCCAGATGCTGAATGACAATGGTTCCCTTCTGGCGGGGCCTGTGAACCAAAGCCAGGATGAGTCACGCCAGCGCTGCAACGGGAAGGAAGTTCAACAGACCCGTGTCTACATGCTGTAGACCCTGCTCAGCACTCGAGCCCTGATGATGGTCCAAAGCTGGGAGCACGCCACTGGCAAGTCCCCTGAGGTTCAAAGCAGAGCTTATGAAGTCAGACAGATTAGCAAGTTTAGTTCTGGTCTTGCCACTTAATGGCTATAGGACTCTGGCAAGTTACTGGACCTCTGCAAGCCTCAGTTTCCCCATAACTGAGTTTTTTTAGTTTCCCAGTGAAAGGGGTGGGAAGGCAGGACCTCTTTACAGTGCTGCATCCTTATATACTCCGCTGACGGGACTGTCCTTGTCTCACTGCCCCCCTCCCCTCCAGGGTGCCTGAAGCTTGGGGCCCTATGAGGTGTGGGTGGGGCTCAGGGGCTATTCCTTCCCTAGAAGAGCTGCCCAGTCAAGGCCCTTCAGACTCAGTGCAGGCTCCAAAGAGTCAAGCCAGCTTCCTTTAAGATGCCTGCCACCTCCTTTTTTTTGGAAAAGAGAGATGACTATGAAAGCTGAAGCCCCTTGGTTCTGCACCTTGGTATGTACAGAGAAACTGTCACTGCAGTTACTTGAGTCCATGTGGCCATAGGTGGGGAAAAGGGAGAAGGTGGACTGTTTCTCAGTAATGTTGGATGATCATATAATTGTCATCTAGATTCCTGCCAACTTTCTTCTTTTAAAAAATGGCTGGGGGGCGCCGGGGTGGCGCAGTCGTTTGAGCGTCCAACTTCAGCCAGGTCACGATCTCGTGGTCCGTGAGTTCGAGCCCCGCGTCAGGCTCTGGGCTGATGGCTCAGAGCCTGGAGCCTGTTCCCGATTCTGTGTCTCCCTCTCTCTCTGCCCCTCCCCCGTTCATGCTCTGTCTCTCTCTGTCCCAAAAATAAATAAATGTTGAAAAAAAAATTAAAAAAAAATAAAAAAATAAAAAATGGCTGGGAGAAATACACAATTTGATCTAGGATCTTATACACTGAATCTGTAGATAATTCTGGTACAAATTGGCTTGCTTTATGAATAATTGTGTAGAAAATAGCTCCCTGGGAAGTATTAGTGAAGATTAGTTAAGAGAGAGAGTTAGGAGTTATAGTGAAACTCAGCAGACCTGAGTTCCTATGCCGTTTCTCCTTGGTTGGCTCCCAGGGCTTGAGTATCTTTTTATTTTATTATTATTATTTTTGAAATGTTTATTTATTTCTGAGAGAGAGAGAGAGAGAGAGAGAGACTGTGAGCAGAGGAGGGGCAGAGAGAGAAGGCAACGGAGAATACCAAGTAGGCTCCATGCCATCAACACAGTACCCAATGCAGGGCTCAAACTCCCGAATGGACAGATCATGACCTGAGCCAAAACCCAGAGTCGGACACTTAACTGAGTGAGCCACCTAGGAGCCCTCTTGTGTTTATCTTTTTAAATACCCAGCACCCAACTGCTGCTAAATCTATCACTTCAAGGACAAAACTGATCTGAGAGACTCCTGGCCAGTCATCACCACCACCAGTACCTCATTCTCCATATGATACAGATCTTTTCACATCCAGTCCTCCCATAATCCACAAACACGGACTGCTATGTACTAGATAGAACTTGTTATGATTTCCATGAGATGCTTCCGTCAATTGGCGACATAAGGTGATCTGTTTAACTTGCATTAATCAATCAACACATAGTAGAACACTGAAGTGTGTGCCTAAAAATGCTGCTGATCGAACGAAGGAAAAAAGAAGCAAACAAATCCACAGACTCTTAAATACAAACAATAAACTGGCGGTCCCCAGAAGGGAGGTAGGTGGGGAAGAGTGAAACAAGTGAAGGAGATTAAGAGTGCACTTACTCTCATGAGCACTGAGTAATGTATAGAATTGCTGAATCATCATATTGTACATCTGAAGCTAATGTGACACTGTATATAAATTATACTTAAATTAAAAAATAAATTTAGAGGTGCCTGGGTGGTTCCGTCAGTTAAGCATCCGACTTTGGCTCAGGTCATGGTCTGACACTTTGTGGGTTTGAGCCCCGTGTCGGGCTCTGCGCTGACAGCTCAGAGCCAGGAGTCTGCTTCTGATTCTGTGTCTCCCTCTCTCTGCCCGTCCCCCGCTCACACTCTGTCTCTCTCTCTCTCTCTCTCTCTCTCAAAAATAAATAAATATTTAAAAAATAAAAATAAAAAATAAATTTAAAAAATGCCATGGGTTCTCATAATCTATGCATCCATTAAAAAACCACACCAAGGTGCTACTAAGGAGCTTAGCTTTGCACTGGACCCTCGGATGGGGCGCAAGGGATGGAACAATGAAAAGCCAGACAGAAGTCCCTGCCAAGAAGGAGCTTTCTATCCAGAAAAAGGAGGCAAACAATAAATAAAAAAAATATATGAACTGTGTTGGATGGCATTAAGTCCCACTGTGGTGAAAAATAAAGAGCTGGCAGGCTGAGAGCAAGGGAGAAGGGGTAGTAGATAATAACGCAAGTTTAAACAAAGAGTTCAGGGATGACTCACTGAGAAGGTGACATCTGAGCAGAGACCACACAGAAATGCAGCCTGGCAATGACCTGGGCCAGCACAAGGGCCTCAGTGGTGGAGGAGTGTGGCTCTGGGGTGGCTGGACCTGCTGCCCCTCCAGTCCCAGTCGCACAGAGACTGTGGTTGCATTGTGGAGAAGAGTGGTTAGGCATAGAGCATGAGAGGAGATGAACTGCCCTGTTCAGGGGGCTGGGAGTGGGGGTAGGGAATCTGGGCCAGGGCTGGACCAGCAAGGACCCAGCACTGCCCAAACAGCACCCTCTGCTAATGTGATGCACAGCATCGTCCACAGTCACTGTGGTGCCCTCCTCCTCAAGAATCTCCATGGTCCTGGATAACCAAAATGTGTGTGCTCATGTGCGTGTGTGTATGCGTGTGCACATCTCTGTGGAGAAAGAGGGGAGCATTCAAGGGAGAAAAAGGACTTCTTGCTTTTAGGGTAGGTGGAGTCCAAACAATTAATTGTAAATGAAAAGAGATGAATCTCTTTTCTATCATGCATCAGTAAAGAGAATCCTCAGCAATTACTCTGGATTCATGATAAATGTGATAATATGACAAGCAGGTTTCAAAGATGGCCCCAAGATTCTCACCTCTTTGTGTATGTGGTGTGCACGATCCCCTTCCCTAGCAAGGGGTCCTATGAATATGATGAAATGGCCACCCCCATGATTATAGAATATTATGTAAGGTTGTATGTTATTTAAGGCTCTCCTGCTGACTTCAAGAAGTAGCTACTGTGTTGTCAGAGGCACACATGTCTTGGACTGAGGGTGGTCTCCAGGAGCTGACTGCAACCACCAACCAGCCAATGAAGAAACTGGCACCTCAGTCTGACAAGCACAAGGAACTGAACTCTGCCAACCTGCATGAACTTACAGAACCCCAAGCTACAGATGAGGACACAACCCAGCCAACTTCCTGATTTCAGCTTTGTGGGACCCAGAGCAGAGGACTCATAGATGCTATGCCCAGACTTGTCATCTATAAAAATTATAAGATAATAAATATACAGTAAAACCTTGGTTTGCGAGCATACTTCATTCCAGAAAACTTCTTGTAATCCAAAGCACTCGTATAGTCAAAACAAATTTCAAGAACCACTGGCTCAGTTGTGATCACGTGACATTCAGCATCATGTACAACTTGTATTGCAAGACATCACTTATTTATCAACTTAAGATTTATTAGGAATGTTTGCTTGTCTTGCAGAACACCTGCAGGATGAGTTGCTTGCAATCCAAGGTTTTACTGTAATAAGTTTGTAGTAATTTATTATGTAGCAACAGAATACTAAGACAAGTAAGGACAAAGGTCACAGGTTATGAGAACTTCGAGGTGTTTTACCACTGTCATAATACCCAAAGCTTCTATAAACAAGGTAAGTATTATTAGCTTCATGTTTGAAATAATCTCGGGAAACAAGGCATTAGGTATGTTTTGTCTCTTAACTGCAGGGCACTATCTGCTAAAGCCAAGAATTGACTTGACCAGCATTCCAGGAAAGTGTTTAGCACAGACACTGCCTCTTAGGTAATATGGAGTCTTCCATTACCGAAGGGTAACTTCTTTATCCCTACTTGGTTTGCCCATTCTTCCAGGGCCCTGCTTTTACAAGCTGCTATGGGCCGAGCCATCCCAGTGATGATGTGTGGTGACTGTACTAACAGTGAGTCCACAATCATTTAGCTCATGTGAACGAACCAACTGGAAGAGGCAGAGAGAACCAGAGCAGTTGAAGAGATGCTTAAGAAAGCAAAAGAGGTTGAGAAAATATAGGAGGTGAAGGGGAAGTTTAACGTGGCAGAAGCCATTCCCAAAGGGCAAATCAAGCCCCAAGGAAGTGACAGGGAAAAGAGAGAAACTCAGCCAGAGCACAGAAGCAGAGACCAGCAAAGAATCCCTGGGTAAATAGCAGGAAGTCCCTGGGACAGAGGCGACAGATGGAAATTCTGCGACCACAGTTTAGTAATGCTTTAACTAGGCACAGATTATTGATTCCCTCAAATGCCTAAACCACTCTGTGTCAATAACTCTCCACAATTAGCAGATAATTTAATCATTACAGATAGAACTAATACAGAAAGATGTGATATTAGGTAAAAGTATGATGTTCGTTTGGAAAGAACTCTCAATGCTGCCGTGATAAATTATACACCAGAACAGTGTTGTTTAGCTACTGTGACCGCCTAATTGATTGTGAAATCGGGTTATTAGGTTGTGATATCCATTTTATAGAGGCAAAGATAGATTTTAAAGAAATCCTAAGACATCACATGTAAGAAGTGTTTTGTGAAACTTCTCTTTTGGCTACATATATACCCATACAGACATGTGTGTACTAGGCTACAACACAAAGGCTGTTTCCTCAAAGCTCTGTTGTGTAAGCCCCAAAAGTGGAAAAGCTCAAGTTGTGTTGAGTCTAGATCAGCTTCTTTACCCTCCTGGTAGGTTCTGGGCAGCATCAGGTCCAACCAGAAGGTCACTTCCTGCTGGCAGTGGTGCTGGGCTGAGTACTCTTTCACATTCCCCGCGCTTCTGCCTGGGTGTTACTGGTCAAATGGCTATTGCATTTTTGTTCAAAACTCTACTAAAAGTTGCCCTTCAATGATCAAATTCTGGAAGATGCAACTCTCAGGAAGGCCCCCTCAAGTGGGAATGGCCCCTGCTCACCTGCCTGCTTATAAGCACCCCATGAAGGGAGGAGGTGGCTGAAGAGTGGTAGACAACAAAGATGGCAGATGTTTGTGGATTGGGAGAAATGAGACTGTTCTCTTGCCGGTTCAGAACACTTTCTCTCCAATGCTCTACCACCTTAGCCGCAATGAAATTTCCTGCATACCTCTCTCCGGGTTTTACCCCTAACTATAACCAGAACAGCCTCAAGCACAGTCAGAGCTGAGGGCAGACTCAGGGAGTCCATTCAACTCAGGTAAACATGAACTTGCTATAAAGAAGACTACTCCTGACCAGCACCCTCCCTTGTGCCCTCAGCTCAGACCTTCGGGGAAACAAATACACTGCTGTGGATTCAACGCCTGGAGCCTCCTGGGACCTAACGCTAACACTCACCCTAACTTTAACCCTAACCAGAACCCTTAACCAAAACATAACCCTGTCTCGAACCCTAACACTACACTGGACCTGCGCCGTCACATGGGCCCTCACTTCAGCCCTCAAGGGACATCAGGAGACTGGAGTCGTGTCAGCCCTGACAATGTTCCTGGACACAACCCTAACCATAGCTAAGGCTCTCTCCCCATGGGGACCCACACCAAGGTCTGACACCACGCGCCTGGGGTCCTTAAGTAGTGCAGGATCACCTGCCATATTACCTGGAACATCACCATGTCGTTTCCAAGGCCCGGCTGCAGCTGCCCGAGATGATTCCTGAGGCATACCCATCCAGTGGCCCATAGAGCTTCTGGCCATGGAACCCAAAGATTAACCCTGACCGGCACCACCCTTGTGCCCCCAACTGAGCCCTTCAGGGAGACAACTGGACTGCTGTGGTTTCACTGCCTGAAGCATCCTGGTACCTAACCCTAACACTAAAAAAACCCTAACGAAAACCCTCAATCGAAACCTAATCCTATCTCGACCCCTAATGCTACACTGACCCTACGCCATCGCGTGGGCCCTCACTTCAGCCCTCAAGAGAGATCACAAGACTGGAGACACTTCGGCCCTGGCAACATCCCTGGAGAGAAAGATAACCGTAGCTAAGGCTCTCTCACCTTGGGGACCCAAAACCAAAGTCTGACTACACCACGTGCCTGGGGTCCAGAAGCGGTGTAGAATCACTCAGCATAGAACCTGGTAGATCACTGTTTGTTGCCAAGGCTGGGCAGAACCTGCCCGAGAGGATTCCTGAGACATACATGACCAGTGGCCCATAGAGTTGTCTGGTCATGGACCCAAAGACTAATCATGACCGACACCTGCCCTTGTGCCCTCAACTCAGCCCTTTGAGGAGACAACTGCATTGCAGTGGAATCAGTGCCTGGAGTCTCCTGGGACCTAATCCTGACCCTAACCCTAAACCTCAGCATAGCCCTCAACCTAAACCTAACCCTATCTCGAACCAAAACCCTACACTTGAACCGAAACATGGCATGGCCCTAATTTCAGCCCTCTAGGGAGATCATGAGACAGGAGTCACTTCGGCCCCGGCGATGTCCCTGGACCGATCCCTATCCATAGCTAAGGCTCTCTCCCCATGGGGACCCAATACCAAAGTCTGACTACACCATGTGCCTGGGGTCCAGAAGCAGTGCAAGGTCACTAGGCATAGAAGCTGGAACATCACCAGGTTTGTTACCCAGGTCCAGCTGCAGCTGCCTGAGAGGATTCCTGAGAGATACCCTACCAGTGGCCCATAGAGTTGTCTGGCTTTGGAACCCAAGACTAATCTGACCGGCACCCTCCCTTGTGCCCTCAACTCAACCTTTCGGGAATACAACAGCACTGCTGTGGGTTCAGTGCCTGGAGCTTCCTGGGACCTAACACTAACACTAAACCTAACCCTAACCAGAACCCTGAACCAAAATGTACCCCTATCTTGATTCCTAACCCTACACTTGACCCACACCATCACTTGGGCCCTCACTTCACCCCTTGAGGGAGATCATGAGGCTGGAGTTTCTTTGGCCCTGGAGACGTCCCTGGACCTAACCTAAACCCTCCCTAAGGCTCTTTCCCCATGGGGACCCAATACCAGAGTCTGACACCACGCGCCTGGGGTCCAGAAGCGGTACAGGATCACTCGGCATAGAAGCTGGAACATAACCAGGTTGTTTCCCATGCCTGGCTGCAGCTGCCCGAGAGGATTCTGGAGGCCTACCCGACCAGTGACCCATAGAATAGAATGACCTTGGAACACAAAGACTAATCCTGACCAGCACCCTCCCTTGTGCCCTAAACTCAGACCTTCAGGGACACAACTGCACTGCTGTGGGTTCAGAACATCAAGCCTCCTGCACCTAACCCTAACACTAAACCTAACCTGAACCAGAACCCTCAACTGAAACCTAACCCTATCTCAAACCCTAACCATAAACATGACCAGCACTGCCTTCTGGGACCTTACTTCACGCCTTTAGGGAGATCTGAGCCTGGAGTGGCGTCTGCCCTGGCGATGTCCCTGGCCCAAAAACTAAGCTTAGATAAGGCTCTCTCCCCAAGGGGACCCAATGTAAAAGTCTGACAACAACACGTACCTGAGTAACAGACGTGGTGAAGGATCACTTGGCATAGAACCTGGATCAACACCATGTCATTTCCAAGGCTCAGCTGCCGCTGCCCAAGAGAATGCCTGAGGTCTATGCGACCAGTGGCCCAAAGAGTAGTCTGGCCTTGTATCCCAAAGACTAATCCTGACTGGCATTCTCTCTTGTGCCCTCAACTCAGCCCTTTTGGGAGACAACGGCACTGCTATGGGTTCAGCGCTTGGAGACTCCTGGGACCTAACCCTAACCCTGACCTTAACCCGAAACCTCAACTGAAACCTAACCCTATCTCGAACCGAAACCCTACACTTGACCCACACCATACCATGGGCCCTCACTTCAGGCTTCGAGAGAAATTATGAGACTGGAGTCGCTTTGGCCCTGGCGAGGTCCCTGGACCAAACCATAATCCTAGCTAAGGCTCTCTCCCCTTGGGGACAAACTACTAATGTGTGAATACACCATGCGCCTGGGGTCCACAAGCAGTACAGGATCACTAGGCATAGAACCTGGAACACCACTATATCGATTCAAAGGCCCAGCTGCAGCTGCCCGTGAGGATTCCTGAGGCATACACGACCAGTGGCCCATAGAGTTGTCTGGCCTTGGAACCCAAAGACATATCCTGACTGGCATCTCCCATGTGTCCTGCACTCTGCCCTTCAGGGACACAACTGCACTGCTGTGGGATCAGTGCCTGGAGCATCCTGGGACCTAACAGTAACACTAAACCTAACCCTAACCAGAACCCTCAACCGAAACGTAACCCTATCTTGAACCCTAACCCTACACTTGACACGCAACGTTCCTTGGGTCCTCACTTCACCCCATGAGGGAGATCAGGAGGCTGGAGCTGCTTAGGCCCTGACGACGTCCCTGGACCTAACCTTAACCCTACATAAGGCTCTCTCCCCATGGGGACCCAATACCAGAGTCTGACAACACCACGCGCCTGTGGTCCAGAAGCGGTGCAGGTTCGCTCCGTATAGAACCTGGAACATCACCATGTCATTTAGAAGGCCCGACTGCAGCTGCCCGTGAGGATTCCTGAGGCCTACCCAACCAGTGACCGATAGTTGTCTGGCCTTGGAACCCTAGACTAATCCTGACCGGCATACTCCCATGTGCCCACAACTCAGCCTTTCGGGGACACAACTGCACTGCTGTGGGTTCAGTGCCTGGAGCTTCCTGGGACCTAATCCTAACCCTAAACTTAACCCTAACAACAACCCTCAACCGAAACCTAACCCTATCTCTAACCCTAACCTACAATTGACCCGCACCATCACATGGGCCCTCCCTTCAGCCCTCGAGGGAGATCATGAGACTGGAGTCACTTCCGCCCTGGTGACGTCCTGGAACCGAACCCTAAACATAGCTAAGTCTCTCTCCACGGGAAAAAATAACAAAGTCTGACAACAACACACCTGGGGTCCAGAAGAGGTGCAGGATCACCTGGCATACAACCTGGAACATCACCATGTCATTTCCAAGACTAGGCTACAGCTGCACGAGAGGATCCCTGAGGCCTACTGACCAGTAGCCCATAGAGTTGACAGGCTTGGAACCCAAATACTAATCCTGACCGGCACCCCCACTTGTGCCCTCAACTCAGCACTTCGGGGACACAACTGCACTGCTGTGGGCTCAGCGCCTGGAGTATCCTGGGCCTTAATCCTAACCCTAACCCTACACTCATGAGAACCCTCAACAGGACCCTAACCCTATAGCGAGCCAAAAACTTACATGACACACACCGTCGCATAACCCTCACTTCAGCCCTCAAAGGAGATCACGAGACTGGACTCACGTTGTGATGTCCCTGGACCGAACTGTAACCATATCTAAGTCTCTCTCCCCTTGGGGACCCAATACCAACGTCTGACATCACCAGGTGCCTGGGGTCGAGAAGCGGTGGATGATCACTCGGCATAACCTGGAACAGCACGCACCTGGAGTCCAAAAGAAGTACAGGATCAATGAGCATAGACCTGGAACATCACCACGTCATTTCCCAGGTCCGGCTGCAGCTGCCCGAGAGGATACATGAGGCCTACGCAAAGAGTGGCCCATAGGGTTGTGTAGCCTTGGAACGCAAAGACTAATCCAAAAAGGCAGACTCCCTTGTGCCCTCAACACAGGCCTTTGGGGAGACAACTGCAATGCTGTAGGTTCACAGCCTGGACTTCCTGGGTCCTAACCCTAATCCTAAACCTAACCCTAATGAGAGCCCTCAACCAAAACCTAACCCTATCTCGAACACTAACCCTACACTTGACCTGCACCGTCGCATGGCCTTCACTTCAGCCGTTGAGGGAGATCACAAGACTGGAGTCGCTTTGGCCCTGGAGACATCCCTGGACTGAACACTAACACCCTAGCTAAGGCTCTCTCCCCATGGGGACCCAATACCAAAGTCTGACTACACCACGCGCCTGGGGTCCAGAAGCGGTGCAGGATCACCTGGCATAGAACCTAGAACATCAGCATGTCGTTTCCCAACCCGGCTGCAGCTGCCCAAAAGGATTCCTGAGGACTACCTGACCAGTGGCCCAGAGAGTTGAGGGACTTTGAACCCAAAACTAATCCTGACTGGCACCCTTCCTTGTGCCCTCAACTCAAACCTTCAGGGACACAACTGCACAGCTGTGGGTTCACCACCTGGAACCTCCTGGGACCTAACCCTGTCCCTAACAATAACCTTCACCATAACCCTCAACTGAATCTTAACCCTATCTCCAACCAAAACCCTACACTGACCCGCACCGTCACATGACCTTCACGTCAGCCCTCGAGGGAGATCATGAGACTGGAGTCGCATTGGCCCTGGTGACGCCCTGGACCTAACCCTAACTTTAGCTAATGCTCTCTTCCAATGGGGACCCAATACCAAAGTCTGACAAAACCACACACCTTTGGTCCAGAAGCGGTGCAGGATCACCTGGCATATTACCTGGAACATCACCATATCATTTCCCAGGCCCAGCTACAGCTGCCCGAGATGATTCCTGCACCTACCTGAACAGTGGCCCATAGAGTTGTCTGACGTTAGAACCCAAAGACTAATCCTGACTGGTACCCTTGCTTGTGCCCTCAAATGAGCCCTTCCGGGAGATATCAAAACTGTTGTGGGGCCAGCGCATAGACCCTCCTGGGACCTAACCCTAACACTAACCCTAACCCTGACCCTAACTCTAAACCAAACAAGAAACCTCAACTGAAACCTATCCCTAACTAGAACCCAAACCCCACACTTGACCTGCACTGTACCATGGGCCCTCACTTCAGCCCTCAATAGATATGAATAGACTGGAGTCGCTTCAGCCCTGGCAATGTCCTTGGCCCTAACCTTAACCGCAGTTAAGGCTCTTTCCCCATGGAGACCCAATACCAAAGTCTGACAACACAACACTCCTGGGGTAAGAGGCAGTGCAGGATCACTCAGCATAGAACCTGGAACATCACCATGCCCTTTCAAAGGCCCCACTACAGCTGCCCAAGACGATTCCTGAGGCCTACCCGACCACTGGCCGATAGAGGTTTCTGGCCTTGGAACCCAAAGTCTAATCCTGCCCAGCACCATCCCTTTTGCCCTCATCTCAGCCCTTCAGTGACACAACTGCACTGCTGTGGGTTCAGCACCTGGATCCTCCTCGGTCCTAACTCAAACCCTAACCTAACCAGAAAGAGAACCCTAACCCTAATCAGAACCCTCAACCAAAACCTAACCTTATCTCAAACCCTAATCCTATATGTGACATGAACCGTCGCATGGGCCCTCATTCCAGCCCTCAAGGGAGACCACAAAACTGGAATCTCTTTGGCCCTGGCAACATCCCTGGACCGAACCCTAACCGTAGCTAAGGCTCTCTCCCCATAGGGACCCAATACCAAAGTCTGACAACACCACACACCTGGGATCCAGAGGCAGTGCAGGATCACTCAGCATAGAACCTGGAACATCACCGTGTCATTTCCCAGGCCCGGCTGCAGCTTCCCAAGAGGATTCCTGAGGCCTACCCGAATAGTGGCCCATAGAGTTGTCTGGCCTTGGAACAGAAATGCTAATCCTGACGAGCACCGTCCCTTGTGACCGCAAGTCAGCCCATCAGGGAACACCTGCACTGCTGTGGGTTCAGCACCTGGAGTCTCCTGGGACCTAACCCTAACCCTAACCCTAAGCAGAACCCTCAACCAAAATCCAACACTATCTAGACCCAAACCCTACACTTGTTTTGCACCATCGCATGGGCCTTCACTTCAGCCCTCGAGGAAGGTCACAAGACTGGAGTTGCCTAGGCCCTAGTGATGTCCCTGGACCGAACTCTAACCCTAGATTAGGCTCTCTACCCATGGGGACCCAATACCAGTATATGACAACACCACAAACTGGGGTCCAGAAGAGCTGCATGATCACTCGGCATAGAACGTGGAACATCACCATGTCATTTCCAAGGCCCAGCTGCAGCTGCCCAAGACGATTCCTGAGGCCTACCCATCCACTGGCCCATAGAGTTCTCTTTGGGACCCAAAGACTAATTGTGACCGGCACTGCCCCTTGTGCCCTCAACTCAGCCCTTCAGGGAGACCACTGCACTGCTGTGGGTTCAGTGCCTGGAGCCTCCTGGGACCTAACCCTAACCCTAAACAGAACCCTCAACCGAAACCTAACCCTATCTAGAACCCTAACACAACACTTGACCCGCACCGTCACAAGGGCCTCACTTCAGCCCTCGAGGGAGGTCATGAGACTGGAGTCGCATCATCCCTGGCGACGTCCCGGGACTGAACCCTAACCCTAGCTAAGGCCCTCTCCCCATGGGGACACTATACCAAGGTCTGACAACACCACATGCCTCAGGATACAGAAGCGGTGCAGGATCACTTGGAATAGAACCTGGAACATCACTATGTCCTTTCCAAGGCCCGGCTCCAGCGGCCCAAGAGAATTCCTGAGGCCTACCAGACCAGTAGCCCATAGAGTTGTCTGGCCATAGAACACAAAGACTAATCCTGACCGGCACCCTCCCTTGTGCCCTCAAATGAGCCCTTCAGTAAAACAACTGCACTGCTGTGGGTTCAGTGCCTGGAGCACCTGGGACCTCACCATAACCCTAATTCTAACCTTAAGCACAGCCCTCAATCGAAACCTTACCCTATTTCGGACCCTATCAATACATTTGACCAGCACCTTCGCATAGCCCCTCACTTCAGCCCTCAAGGGAGATCAGGAGAATAGAGTCGCTTCAGCTCTGGCGACGTCCCTCGACCGAACCCTAACCCAAGCTAGGGCTCTCTCCCCATGGGGACACAATAGCAAGGTGTGAAAACACCACGTGCCTGGGGTCCAGAAGTAGTGCAGGTACACTAAGCACAGAACATGGAATATCACTATTTCAATTCTATGGCCCAGCTGCAGCTACCCGAGAGGATTCCTGAGGCTGACCAGACCAGTAGCCCATAGACTTGTCTGGCCTTGGAACAAAAAGACTAATCCTAACCAGCACCCACCTTGTGCCCTCAACTCAGCCCTTAGGGGAGACAACTGCACTGCTGTGGGTTCAGTGCCTGGAGTCTCCTGGGATCACACCCTAACACTAACCCTAAACCTAAGCAGAACTCTCAAGTGAAAAATATCCCTATCTAAAACACTAACCCTAAACTTGACCCACACCTTGGCATGGGCCCTCACTACAGTCCTGGAGGGAAATCACTAGACTGGAGTCGATTTGGGAGTGGAGACGTCCCTGGACTCAACACTAACCCTAGCTAAAGAACTCTTCCAATGGGTACACAATACCCATGTATACCAAAATCACGCACGTAGGGTCCAGTAAAGGGGCAGAATCACTCAGCAAACAAGCTGGAATATCCACGATGACTTTTCCAAGGCCCGGGTGCAGCTTTCCAAGAGGATTATGAGAACTACCCGACCAATGGCCCAAAGAGATATTTAGCCTTGGAACACAAACACCAATCCTGAAAGGCAACCATCCTTGTGCCCTCAAATCAGCCCTTCGAGGAGACAACTGCACTGCTGTGGGTCCAGCTCCTGGTGCCTCATGGAACCTAACCCTAACCCTAACCCTAACCCTAACCCTAACTCTGACCAGAACCCTCAACCTAAACCTAACCCTATTTCGAACCCTAACCCTACACTGGACTTGCACTTTCGCATGGGCTCTCACTTCGGCCCTCGAAAGAGATCACGAGACTGGAGTCCCTTGAGCCCTCTCGATGTCCCTGAACCGGACTCTAACCCTAGCTATGGCTCTCACCCCATGGGGACCCAATACCCACATGTGACAACACCACACGCCTTGGGTCCAGAAGCAGTGTAGGATCACTCAGCATAGAACCTGGAACATCACCATGTCGTTTCCAAGGCCCGGCTACAGCTGCCCAAGACGATTCCTGAGGCCTACCCAACCAGTGGCCCAAAGAGTTGTCTGTCCTTGGATTCCAAAGACTAATCCTGACCGGCAACAACCCTTGTACACTCAACTTAGCCCTTTGGGGAGAAAGCTGCACTGCTGTGGATTCAGCACCTACAGCCTCCTGGGACCTAACCCTGACACTACTCTAACCCAAGTAGAACCCTCAACCAAAACCTAACCCTATCTCGAACCTTAACTGTATACTGAACACGCACCGTGGCATAGGCCCTCACGTCAGCCCTCGAGGGAGATCATGAGACTGGAGTCACTTGGGCCCTGGTGACTTCCCTGGAACAAACCCTAACCCTAGCTAAGGCTCTCTACCTATGGGGGCCTAATGCAAAAGTCTAATTACACCACGAAACTGGAGTCCAGAAGCAGTGCAGGATCACATGGCATAGAATCTAGAACAACACCATTTTATTTCCCAAAACCTGGCTACAGCTACCCGAGAGAATTCCTGAGTCCTACCCGACCAATGGGCCATAGAGTTGTCTGGCCTTGGAACCCAAAGACTAATCCTGACCGTCACACTCCATTGGGCCCTAAATGTAGCCCTTTGGAGAGACAACTGCACTGCTGTGGTTTCAGTGCCTTGAGCCCCCTGGGACCTAAACCAAAACCTAAACCTAACACTAAGCAGAACACTGAACCGAAACGTAACCCTATCTCGAACCCTAACCCTACACATGATTCGCACCTTCACATGGGCCTTCACTTCAGCACTTGAGGAAAGTCACGACACTGGAGTTGCCTAGGCCGTGGCAAAGTCCCTAGACCAAACAATAAACCTACCTAAGGCTATCTACCCATGGGGACCCAAAACAAATATATGACAACAACACACGCCTGGGGTCCAGAAGTGGTGCAGGATCACTCGGTATTGAACCTAGAACATCAGCATGTAGTTTCCAAGGCACTGACAAGGCTGTCGGAGATGATTCCTGAGGCCTACCCGACCAATGGCCCATAGAGTTCTATGGCGTTGGAACCCAAATACTATCCTGAGGGGCACCCTCCCTTGAGCCCTCAACAGAGCACTTCGGGGAGACAACGGCACAGCTTTGGGTTCAGTGCCTGGACACGACTGGGACGGAACCCTAACCCTTACCCTAAACCCAAACCCTACCCTAACCCACTATCCCTAAAAATAAAAAACTTAAAACTAACCCTAAACCTAACCATAAAACTGTAACACTAACCCTAACGCTAACCCCTAATCCAAATACCGACCCATTCACCTAACCAATGTCCTAGACCTAGACCTCACCTTAACCCTAAATCTAATGCAAACCCTAACCCTAACCCTAACCCTAACCTTAACATTACCCTAACTCTCAAACCCAAGCCCTAACCCTAAACCTAAGCCTAACCCAAGACCAAACCTAACACCTAAACCTAACTCCAAACCCTAACCCCTAACCATAACCCTAAACAGTAACCCTAACCCTAAACCCAACCCTAATGCATAAACCTAACTCTAACCCCTAACGCTAACCCCTAACAACAACCTTAACCGTAACCCTTACCCCTAACATCAAACCCAAACCCAAACCCTAACCCAATGCTCACGACACACAGGAATGGTGTCACATTGGCAGTGGTGAAGTCCCTGGACAGAATATTAACCCTAGTTAAGGATCTCTCTGGTTGGGGACCCAATTCCTATCTCTGAGAACACCATGAACAAAGGGCCCAAAGTGGTGCAGGATTACTCATCATGGAACATGGAACATCATCATGATATTTCCAATGCCCACATGGAGCTGCACAAGGGGGTTGATGAGGCCCAACTGAAGATGTCACACACATGAGGCTGGCCTTGGCAAAGACTAAGTCTGAACAGCTTGCTCAAATGAGGCCTATACTCAATCCTCTGAGGAGACCACTAGCCTGCTGGAGTTTCAGCACTTGGAGCTTCCTGGGACCTAACCCTAACCTAAACCATGACACTCAGCACACCGCTCAAACTAAACCTCAACCCAACTCTAAACCTAACCCTACACATGACCCGCACAATCATGGACCTCATTCAGCCTTCCAGGGTGATCACGGCACTGGTGTCACTTCGGCCCTGGCAACATCGCTGGACCAAACCTTAACCTTGGCTAAAGTTTTCCCCAGTGGGGACCCAATTCTTAAGTCTGAGGACACAATGGACGTGAGGCCCATAAGCAGAGGAAGATTACTCGGCATGGAACCTGGAACATCTCGGTGTCATTTCCAAAGACCAGAAGGAGATCCACAGGGGATTTCTTGAGGTCTAACCGAGGAGTGACCCTGGCACCCAAAACTCAGCCTCACTGGGACGCTCCTTAGACCACCCACTCAGCCCTGTGGGGAAACAAATTCCCTACTGGGTGTATAGCACCAAGAGCCGCCTATGACCAAACCTATTCTTAACTGTTACCTTCGGTATGCACGTTAAGCTAAATCACACCTCATTGTTAACCCGCACCCTACACCTAACTCCCAACATGCATGGGCCTTCAATTCATCAATCCAGAGAGATCGCAGGACTGGTGCCACTTCGGCGCTACATATTTCACTGACCCAAAATCAGAGGGTAACTAAGGCTCTCTCTGCATAGTGAACCAATTCCACAGTCTGACACAAATCAAATGAGGTCGAGAAATGGTGGATAAATACGCGACATGTAAACTGAATCACAATATCATTTCAAAACCACGAATATAGCTATAAAAGAGAATTTCTGAGGACTACCAGACCATAGGCCCATAGAGGTCTCAAGACTTGCAAAACAAAGACTAACCCTAAATGGCACCCTCCCCTGACCACTACACTCAAACCTTCAGGTAGACAAGTGCCCTATGGTGAGTCCAGCAACTGGAGCCGCCTGGGACGTAACCCTACCCTAAACTAACCATAACCCAAACTCTAATGATAACCTAACTCCTAACCCTAACACTAACCCTAACTGGAACACTAACCCTAACCCTAACCCTAACCCCCTAACCCTAACCCTACCATAACCATAACCCCTAACCCTAACCCCTAACCCTAACCCTAACCCTCGGAAGGAGACCAGGAGTCACACCTGCCCCTGGCCACATTAATTACACATTGTCATAGAACAAATTGTCCCATCTTCGAGTCTCTTCTCTCTCCTTTACAAAGAGCAGAGACCACATGTGAGGAAGGTAAGGAAATTAATGCTCAGTGAAGGAGTGGGAGACTCCAGGATTATTCCACAGCACAGAACCCACACTTGGCAGGCTTTCTGGAGGCCATGGTCCTGGAGTCATGCATGTGGCTCTCTGAGACCATGCAGCCTCAGTGAGAAACTGCCTGCTGGGAAACACAGTTGCTCCTATATTCTTGATCCTTAACAAGTATAAATGTCCAAGATGTACATTACAACAGAGAGGCCAAGGACTACAGGGCCAGTCTGCTGTGTGGCTCTTGTGGCCAAGGCCACATTCAACATTTGGAGGGTTATTATATCTCTTGGCAGGATAGAAGGCTAGGAGGGAAGAGTTATTTGTCTCAACCACACAGACGTTGGGAATGGAAACATCCTGTGGATTGGTCTACACTGCCCATAGACCTGTTAAATTGCCAAGAGCACAGTCAGCTCAGTAATTGGCTATGGGGGTTTTTAGGACCTGAGCTGGTGGACCACAGATGCCTGCCTGGATGGTCAGAGGCCAAGGGCTGTCCTATCTGAGACCTGTCTACTGCTGATGGCTCCAATGGGACCAGGGATACAGCCAGTGCCAGGAGGGCCCTCCCATTCCACAAGAAGGGCTGCACATGGGGTCTTATAGGATGCTGCACTCAGACCTATGTAAACCGACACATGTCCATTGAGTGCCCTGTGGGTCAGGACTGTGCTGAAACCTAGGGCTGCCCAGGCAGAGTGTGGCAAGCAACACCCTCTCCAGGTGAGAGGGTGGAAGAATCCTGTGTAATCTCTGAGGCTCTCCACAATGCTGGACTGGGTCTGAGTTTGATCTGAAATAGGGACCAAGCGGACATTTGACTCTCCTTCTCTTGGTACCCAGGGATGAAGGGGCAGAAGACCGATGTTCAGATCAACCTCTGATGCATGTGTGATCCTGGGTGAGTCCTGTCCAATCTGGAGAGCCAGAGAGATGGAAAAGGGTGATGAAACACAGGCCCTGATCTCAAGCCTTGCACTGACCCCAACGCATGGCCCTAACAATAAAATCTTAAGTCTAAACCTTAACGACATTTTGTTTATACACTCACCACTGATGGACATTTGCATAGTTTCTACATTTTGGCTATTGCTAACACTGCTAGGGGTTAGGGTTTCCAGGTTCAGGGCTTAGGTCCAGGTTTTGGGTTCAGGGTTCAGATTCAGGTTGGAGTTAGAGATCTGGGTTTGCAGTTCAAGGTTTAGGGCTAGGGTTTCAGATTGGGGTTTGGGCTCGAGGTTCAGGGTTCAGGTTAGGGGGTAGGCTAAAGGTTAGAAGTTACAAATTTTCTTCAGGTTGTCATCATAGATACAAAATTTCTCCCCAAAGGGTATAAACCTAGAATCTATTTACTCTGTGTGTCATGAACAGGTTCAGAGTTAGGGTCCCAGTAACTCCCTACTGACAGCATTCTGATGCTAGAGTTGGCCAGCTGCACAGAGGCTGCCCCTTGTCTCAAACATACCCTTTGCAGAGGACACACCCTGTGTGATTCATGGAGGTGTGAAACTAAGACCAGGACTCATGGAATATGAAACAAGATACAAACAATTCATGGACTCCTTATTCTTTCACAATAACAAATATCGAGTTTGGCTCCCAACAGAATGTTATAATGTACCCCAGGAGGGACTATGGTACTATCAACACAAAATGAAGAAACCCTTTTTTTAAAATTTTTTAATGTTTATTTATTTTTGAGAGAGAAAGAGAGACAGAATGAGAGTGGGTTAGGAGCAGAGAGAGGGGAGACACAGAAGCAGAAGTAGGCTCCAGGCTCTGAGCTGTCAGCACAGAGCCCGACGCAGGGCTCGAACTCATGAGCTGTGAGATCATGACCTGAGCTGAAGTCTGACGCTCAACTGACTGAGCCACCCAGGCGCCCCAAGAAACCCTTTTAAAGAGAAAGGAAAAGAGTTTTATTTGAGCTTAAGTTAGGGCTGCTGCCAAGCATACACAATATTCTCAAAGAAGAGAATGCTCAGGAGAAGGAACATTTGGCACAGGGTTACATGGTTTTTCAATAGAGAGTTACAAATCTATGTGACGAAGGACATTCCAGAAAGTTACAGACTTTATCTTATCTTTTTGGTATGTGCAGGGCTATGTGACTTTAATCTTATGGGAACCAGGGATGTTTCTTTCTTTTTCTTATCTTCTGTTCAAAATGCTCCTTTGTGGTTTTTTGTCTGTTTGTTTTGTATGTTTGTTTAATGAAGCAGACATACAATGTGTGCTCAGGGAAGAAATAGAGTCCATGCTCTGAAGTTCGGCCAGGTCATTCTGACCTTGGTAAATGTTAAATTGTAGCTTCTCTGGGGACCTCAGGAACAAGGCTGACAAACATTAACAGCTGAAAGTTTCCCATATCATTACTCACTACTGGTACCAAACAGGGCTCCCTCCCCCTGGCTTAAGCTAAGAATCACAGGAGGACACTTATTTCATTGTCAAAAATAAAACTGTATTAATAACTAATTGGATGTTCCAGCGTACAATTTGTAGGGGAGTCATCAACATTTTCAATATGCAAATACATAAAACGCAGGCAATATTGTAACACACCGCTCATTGGAATACCAACTACAAGGAGATTGATAGAAGTAATAAAAATATATCTACTATTAAACTCAACAATCACACTTTATGAGGATACCTATCCATAAAATCTAACATCTCTCCATAAGGAATACATCCATTAAGATCATGAGTGACTACAGCCTGCTGTCCCCTGTAACCACCCCGTCACTTACCAGATGCCTGTAATACCCACTCCAGCCGCTAGAGACATACTTCCCAGCAACAAAAGGGGACTTGTCCACTCCCCAGGCATCAACTCTTACAGGAACCTACATCTTAACAATCCTGCTCCTTGGAAATTCCAGCCCTTAGAACAAAGTCACAGAAACCACGCCCATACTTCATAAAAAAAGGCCGGTATCTCATCAGCCAGACGCTGCAGGTCCACCACCACTCTCGTGAAGTAACTCCACAGTGGACTCCAGATCCACCCTCTTCCCAAGATTACAAGGTGCATCATTCTTCCAATACCCCATTCTTAGAACAATTCTTTTTATTGTCTTAATCAGTCCTGCGTGCAGGCTCAAAGTGAGCCCTGTGAAAGCCAGGTACCTTCTTAAGAGCACTCAGGCTGTCACATCTATTGAGATTTGCAGATCCTTTCAGACAGATGGGGTGCCCTCTCTCCGACTTCTCTACCAACTACAAAATACATCAACATCCAAAAGCCATTCTTCTGTGAAATTACTTATGGTGAAACACCACCAACCCCTCACACCTTCTGAACCTAGGTAAATTGGCCAGGGCTGTGACCCCTACCCCCTACTCTGCACAACCCCTTACCTATGTGTTCCAGACCGGTTTTCACTTTGTTCATTCTCAGCCATTGTTTCTGCAGAATAGTTCATACCAAGCCAGCACCTGGGACATACTCAATACTATAAGTTAATATTTATTTCATCAACCGCCACACATCCCCAAACCATTATCACCATGGCAACCAGAAACACCATCCACACCAGCAAAGGTTCCTCTTCTTTGAGTACTTGAGAACAGAACCTTGTGGAGGTAAGCTCTACATGGTGCAAAGAAAAAATACTGCTCCCAGATTCTCCTGCAAGCTCTCAAGAAAAGGGTTTTTAGTAATATTTCAACTCTAACTTACCTTATAATGGCACATCCCCATGTCTACAACCCAATGGGAGTGGTATTAATAAAATGACCTGTAGCCCTCAGGTGATTTTATTTTATTTTATTTTATTTTTTAAAGAGAGAGAGAAGGGAGCACCTGGGTGGCTCAGTCACTTAAGCATCTAGCTCTTGGTTTCAGCTCAGGTCATGATCTCACAGTTCATGAGTTTGAGCACCTGCACTGACAGTGCAGACCCTGTTTGAGATTCCCTGTCTCTCTCTGTCTCTCTGCCTCTCTGTCTCTCTCCCTCTCTCTCTCTCCCTCCCCTGCTGTCTCTCTCTCTCTCAAAAATAAATAAACTTAAAAAAAATAAAAGAGAGAATGAGTGCACACACAAGCGGGGGAGGGGCAGAGAGAGAGGAAGAGAGAGAATCCCAAACAGGCTCCACTCCCAGCATGGAGTCCAACATAGAACTCAACGTGAGGCTCTATCTCACGACCATGAGATCATGACCTCTGGGGCTTGATCTCACCATGATATGATGACCTGAGCAGAAATCAGGAGTCCAGATGCTTAAACAACTGAGCCACCTAGACGCCACATCCCTCAGGTGATTTTAAAAGTGCTTTCTGACTCATCAGTTGCAGTTTGGGAATTCACTGCAGTTTATATGGCAGTGATGCTCAAAGATGGAGGTGTGAATGTGAGTGTGTGCGTTTGAGTACATGTTTAATTCTAGTCACAGTAATTCAGTAGAATAGACCTTCTCATTATTTTTTTTTAATTTTTTTTCAACGTTTATTTATTTTTGGGACAGAGAGAGAGCATGAATGGGGGAGGGGCAGAGAGAGAGGGAGACAACAGAATCAGAAACAGGCTCCAGGCTCTGAGCCATCAGCCCGGAACCCGACGCGGGGCTCGAACTCACGGACCGCGAGATCGTGACCTGGCTGAAGTCGGACGCTTAACCGACTGCACCACCCAAGCGCCCCTAGACCTTCTCATTATTATAGAACTTTGATTTGAATGGCACCAAACAGTTCAAGATGGTTGAAAGCAGTAAATACTACGGCATTCATGCTTGGTGTTCACTCTTTGCTTTTCTTTTAAAATAAACTTAAAGCACATTAAAATGCATCATGATACCTCTTTTTCAACAAACCAAGATGCCCTGAAAAATGTGTCCAAGCTGATTTCCCCTCCTCTGCTGCCCTCTGGAAGCAAGGATAGATCCACTTCAAGCAAGAAAATATTTCCCAGAGCTTCAGCTGTGTTTTCACAGTTAGAGTTCAGCTAATTTCCAAGTTCCATGTTCCTTTCTTTCTCCATAGCATGTCAAACCTTCTGAATTATGTAAGATTCTTCAATGTAATGCTTTATTCCTGAGAAAACATCAATCATGTGGCCACCTGGGTGCATTGGACAAATCCTGTAACAATGAGGATGGCCCTGGGGTCCTCCATCATCCATGACGTACTTCAAGGAACCCCCACAGTCAGGAAGGCTTGCTTCCTGAGGAGTAAGGAAAAAGCAGTGAGTCAACATGTCAGTCTAGGTAAAAGTTGTAAATCCAAACATTACACTACAAAGTTTTGGCCCTATAGTCTTTGGTTTTGTGGTATCTTCTGCATTTTAAATTTTGAAAAGAAGTTGGTAGCCTCAGAAAAGACAGCTATCATCTGGTTTCTGTGGCAGAACAAACATCTATCTCCCTTAGGCCTTTTTATGAACTTCTGAAATGTCTGTTTGCTTCCAACTACTCATGGGACAATAAGAACGCTACCTTTAATGTTGGCAAGGGCAGGGGCACCTGGGTGGTTCAGTGAATTAAGCAGCTGACCTCAGCTTAGGTCATGATCAGTTCGTGAGTTCTAGCCCCATGCTAGGCTCTGTGCTGACAGTGCAGAGACTGCTTGGGATTCTCTCTTCCCCATCCCCATTCATGCTATCTCTCTCTCAAAATAAATAAATAAGTTTAAAATATATATATTGGTAAGGCCAGTGCTAACCATCACAGAGGTGGACAACAAACTGAAAACAAGGCAGGCAGTCCAAATAAATAGGCAAAGGCAAACAGGTCCACCCTTTCCACACACAAAGCTCTCTGAAAGGCCCAGGGGCTGGCCTAAAGACAGAGAGGGGTGATCTTATAGCTACTCCAGCCACTTGTTCACCTAAAATCCACTCTCAGTGACTAGAAAGCTGCCCAGATAGTCAAAAAAGAAAGGAGCAGAAAGGCCAGAGCATCACAGTTTGCTCTATCCAAGCTGCAGGTCAGATCTTCGCAAAGTAGGAGACATAGCTTTCAATGGACCTCTATAGAAGCCCCTTCTTGTATCAAAGACAAATGTGAGAACTGTGGCTATTTGAACTTTTTGCTTTGAAATTGGACAATGTTTATCCCTAATAACTCCCAAAGAACAAGTTATCATTCTTTCATTATAATACTAACATCAGTAACATATATTCTATGGGAAAGACAGAAAACCAGAGACACCTAAATCTAGGCAGCCCTGTTGTTGAAATGAATTGAAGGACTAGATGTGACTTAAGAGGGCAAAACACTCTAGCAGGCGAAGAGCAGCTCTTTACGATTATAAACTGAGAAACAGAATGCCACAGTTACCCCATGTAAATGTCTGTATTTATTTCTCTGTCATTTTTCTGATGTTCCTTGAGATGTACGTTAATGCTCTAGTTTGGGTTGGAAATTTAAGTCTGCCTTTTTCTGACAAAAATTCTGTACGATTTTAGACCTTCAATTCACAAACTGCACTGTGTTTGCAATTGTGATTCTGTGTCAGCTTTGAGTATATGCACAGGCACAGCTGTGTCCTCCTCCACCAAGGACACTGAGGTGATCACTTCTTGCTGCAACTTTAGTTCTCCTGCATCCACCTTCTCCCCACTTCAAGTTTAGACCCTAGAATCTAGCAGGAATTGAGAAAACACCCAAATAAGTTATGAAGTATGTGCTAAATAGGAGACTTAAAGTCTCCTAAGTAGGAGACTTAAAGTGGACTTTAAAAGTCTGTAAGGTCTAGTTTTAGTACAGGGTTTTATGAGGCTAATTTGTGCTTTCTTGGGTTACTTCAGGTTTAGGGCAATATACTGACAGACTCTAAAAGACTAAGGTTTCAATAATTGGGAGTTCATTTGAATTATCCATATACTCTATGATAGCTTTGCTTACATAATTTCAATTCAAAATAATGGCAGAGGGTATTTTGTTGCTATGTTACTTTGTCATTTATAGAGAAATTCTCACTAAAATGGACCGAATTACTGCCCCATCACAATCTACATTTGGCTTCCAAGAGTTGCCCTACACTAGAGGCTTGTTTGTTCAGAGTTCTGTTAAAACAACTCATTCTAACACTTGAGGAAAAAACCAAGTACCACAGCCAAATTCTGGCCTGCAGCCACCATGAACCTTGTTTCTGAAATTGGATTTCAAAACAGAAGGTAAAAGCTCCACAGAAGCTTCTTGGGGCACCCAGGTGGCTCAGTCAGTTGGGCGTCCAACTTTGGCTCAGGTCATGATCTTGAGGTTCATGAGTTCAAGCCCCACAGCATGCTTGCTGCTGTCAGCACAGAGCCTGCTTTGGAACCTCTGTCTCTGTCTCTGTCTCTCTCTCTCTCTGCCCCTCCTCCACACACAAACACACACACTCTCTCTCAAAAATAAATAAATGTTTTAAAAAAAAAAAACTTCTTAAATAACAGAAACTCAGAACTCCAGTGCTCCAGAGGCATCCACACACTTGGCAACCAGGTCCAGACCCTAGGGACTTCCATCTGCAGATAGCAGAGCTCAGAACAAGTCTGTGTCTGCAAACAGTTCACAAATTGACAAACCACCCCAGGAGGGAAGATCTTCAGCAACTGAAGAAATAATACACTGTTATCTTGCTATCAATCTCTGGTCACTACCCAGTTCTTTAACTGGAAATTGTGTGATGTGAGTACAAATTACACTACCTTCCAGGGGGAGGCCTTAGGGGTAACAACAGTAATAAGAGTTGAAAGTTATTTTGGTAACACTGATACAGCAGCAACACTTGTAATTATTACAATACTTTTAAAATACAGGCCTAAAATGAGAAAAACAGCACTACATATATGCCTATACTGAATTTTACACCATAACTTCCTATTAAAGGTAACAATCTCAAAAGTTAATATGTAAAACTAAGTGGTCAGAGAAAAGATTCTCTCATTTCTACATTTAAAATTTATGGCTTAAAGAGTATGGATTGTATTTCTATTAAGGCTGAAGACTTTTTCACTATTTATTGGACATCTATGTTTCTTCTCTTGTAAATAAGCTGTTTGTCTTTTTTCTGTATATTTAATGCAGTGTTCAACTTTCCTTTTTCACAAAGAAAGTTTTGTTGTGTTAGTAGATAAAAGTTCATGTCACAGTTTGGACTTGGGAGAGTGGGAGATGTTTTCCCAGGTAAAGAAAATTTTCAACTTTTAACATTTGGGGACCCTACTCCTGGGCTTCCGGAAACTACTTAACATTTACCAAGGTCTGTAGCACACACTATGTCTGCTTCATTAAATAAAATAACAAAAAGGAGCATTCTTAACACAAAAAGATAAGAAAAAGTAAGAAACTTCCCTGATTCCTTCAAGATTAAAGTCATACAGCGCTGAATATACTGGAAACTTAAAGTCTGCAACTCTTGGAAACGTTCTTTGCATAATAAAATGGGACTTTTAATGTAAAAAATGTATATAACTCTATACCGAAGATTGTGTATCGCAGGAAGTTGTCCTAATCTAGACCTGAATAAAACACTCTTTTGAAAAAATTTTTAATGTTTTTATTTATTTTCGAAGGAGAGAGACAGAGCATGAGTGGGGGGAGGAGCACAGAAAGAGAGCGAGACACAGAATTCAAAACAGGCTCCAGGCTCTAAGCTGTCAGCACAGAGCCCAATGCGGGGCTTGAACTCACGAACTGTGAGATTATGAAGTCGGGCGCTTAACCGACTGAGCCACCCAGGTGCCCCAAAATGCTCTTTTTTAAAGAGATTCTAAAATGTTTGTTTATTGTGCCTTACAAGATGAATGGTTCCTCCTCCCTCTCCCAGGAGTGTGTTTACAGTGTACCTTGGCAGGTACAGTCTTCAGGCCCAGGCAGTTGCCTCCCGCCCAGGCAACAATATATATGTGCGTGTGTACACGCACATATATATTGTGTATACACATACATATGTGTATACACATACACATATGTATGTGTATATATATATGTATATATTGTGTGTATATATATGTATGTATATATACGTATATATACACACAATATATACACACACATACATGTGTATTTATATATGTGTATATATATATTTGTGTGTGTGTGTATATATATATGTATATATATAGTTTTAACCCTTTTAATTGTGCAGTTTTCTTTCGAGGCTATTAAATCTAAACACAACTAATGGATCACTCTGCTACACAAGCAAAAACCTGCAAATGCCCTAAAATGCGCCTGTCACTATTTAAATATTAGAAGTCAGAATATTCTCAAAAATCAAAGAACGCAGGCCCCTCAGTTCCAAGTGAATGGGAGGTCAAAACAGCAGACTGGAGAAGCCTTGCACTAAGCATGAGTGGGTACCGACTGCACAACCCGGCGGGCTGCTGGTTCGACGGCGAGGTCCACTAGGCATTCGCGACAATGAATCTGCTGCGCAGCACCGTCTCGGCCGGCCACTCGAGGTCTGCGGGCGTGTTCACCTCAAGGAACCGGCAGAAGCGAGAAACAGAGCGGACAGGCGACCTTAGGCCGGGGATCGGACCGTCGACCTGCCGGAGTCAACAAGGACTACAGCCGCTGAGACCACGGCTCACTCGCTCAGGGTAACCAGCACTGTAGACCCAACCCCGGCCGGCGCCCGCGATCCTCCGGGGGCGGGACTGAGCGCGTAACTTCCGGAGGCAGGGCGGGCTGCTCCGCACGCCAACGTACTCCCAAAACGGCGCCCGGCGATCTGCGACCTGATTGGGCGGCGCTGGAGGGCGCGGGACGACAAACTAGCGTCCCATCAGCCCCCACTGACCCGTCCCGCGGCCGCGCGCACGCCCGCGCTCCCGCATCCCGCGCCTGCGCCGCGCAGCCGTTCGGGAGGCCGCCGCGCTGCAGGGCCTCGCGGAGCAGCCGGGTCCCGCGAGCGCGGCTTCCGAGGTCCTTCGAGTGTCTGGACGCCGCCGAGGCCCACCGGTGAGGAGAGGGGCGGGACTGTCGCCCGGGCCGGGGCCCACCCCGCCTCCGCCAAGGCCCGAGTCCGGGGAACCCCGTCCGGGGCGTGCACCGAGGAGCGGCCTGCGCCCCGTCCGCCGGCGGGGTGGGCCTCGGGGCGGGGGGCGAGCCCCGCGTTCTCTGCGGGAGGCGGGAAACGCTCTGCGCGATCCCGCGGGGAGGTCGGGAACCGGCTCGGGAAGGAAAGCGCTTCTTCCGCTACGGGCCAGGACGCAGTTTTCGCGGCACCTCGTCGGCGTGGGCTTTTGTCATTGTTGCTGCTTAAAAATGAGCTGGGCAACCCAGAGTGGGAGACACGTAATCACGTAGCTGGGAAGGGGTTAGTGCCCAGAATATGTGAAGAACTTCTACGACTCAACAACAGAAACAACCTGGCTTTAAAAAACGGGCAAGGGCTGGCCAGTGAGCACGTCACAGGATGCTCCGCAGGATGCTTCCAGACATCAGAGTTAGGAAAATAAAAACCAGAATGAGGTACCACTTCACACCCACTCGGACGGCTGTCATCAAAAGAAAAATAACAGGTGTTGGGGAGGGTGTGGAGAAGGGGGCACACTCGTGCATTGCTGGCAGCCACGTAAAGGGGTGCAGCCAGGAGGTATGGAAAAAGGGTTAATGGTTGCTCACATTTTAGCGTAGTTACTCTAACACCCAGCAGTTCCACTCCTAGGGCTAAACTCTAAAGAATTGAAAGCAGGGCCTCAAATATTTGTTCACCAGTGTTACTAGCAGCTTTATTCAAAATGAGCCAAAGGCGGAAATACTCCAGATGTCTATCAATAGATGAATGGAAAGCAAATTGTGTAATGTAATTCATCCATAAAAAGGAATAAAATTCTAATACATGCTGTAATATAGATGTGGAAAGTGAAATAAGCCAGACACAAAAGGACAAATGTATGATTCCACTCATAGGGACAGAAAACTGAGTAGAGATTACCAGGGGCTACGGAGGTGGAGGGGTGGGGGGAATGGGGAGTTACTGTTTAATGGGTACAGAGTTTCTCTTTGTCCTAATGAAAAGTCCTGGAAATGGACAATGGTGATGTTATACAACATTGCAATATACTTGATTCCACTGAATTGTGCTTTTGAAAATTGTTAAAATGGTAAATTTTGTTGTGTTTTGCCATAAGTGTTTAAAATGTGCGGGGAAAGGCAAAACCAGGAAGACAGTAAAGAGATCAATGGTTAATGAGGAGCACAGGGAATTGTTATGGCTGTGACATTCTGTCCATTCTGTAATGCTCGGTATGTGACACAGTGTGTGGAAAATTATAGGCTTGTACAACAGGTAGAATGACCCCTAACTACACTCTGCACTTCAGTAACAATAATATGTCACTATTCATTCCTCAGTTATAACAAATACTAACAGAAGTTGTGTGCATAGGAGGAAAGAAGGTATATGAAAGCTGAAACTTTGCATTCAATTTCTTCTTTAACCTAAAACTACAAGTAAAGTTTACTACTTTTCAATTGACATTTAGGGGTGAAGAGAAATGCTAGTGGATGTATAATAGAACCCGGTTGGTTTTAACCGTGCTGTACATAATTTTGTGCATTTATTTTTTAAACTATGCATCAGAATGTTTTTAAAGACAACCAGTGGTGTTAGAGTCTAATGAAGCTGTTGGATAGGAGATAAGTGTGATGTGGTGGACTGGCAAACCACTAATGACAGAACTTTTTTAGGGACTGCGTGTAGCCTGTAGAGGCAGAAAGTAGGATGAGGGAAACTTTTGTAGAGTTACCTTCATACTTAGGCTTAGGAGCTCTGAAATTTGGGTGGGAGGGCAGAGGGAATCTGTGTGTCTGGCCTGTACTCAGGAGTCCCCATGGGAAAGACCTCATGGTGTTACAGCAGAGATCCAGAATCAGGATCTTGTGTTACTTCCTCTGACCTAAGTGTTGTGATCTTGGGCGCTTTTCTCCGTCAGCATCACTTTTCTCATTTTAAAGTGAAGGGTTTGGACTCAAGTCCTCTGACGACCCTTTCAGTCCCATGCTGATCATTGACTTACGATTAGGGAGGGCTCTTACCTGGCAGGGCCAGTCATTCTAGTCCATGACTGAGTACTTTGTAACCCTGCTGGCTTCCACTTGCTGCTTCTAGGACACCTTACCTATTAATCCATACTTCTTCCACTTTTGAAGTTAATCAGTTTCTGTAATCCCAAAATACATGTTTTTATTTATTTATTTATTTATTTATATTTTAAATGTTTATTAAAAACATAGAAACAGAGTGTGAGCGGGGGAGGGGCAGAGAGAGAGAGAAAGACAGACCCAAAGAGGCTCCATGCTCTGAGCCGTCAGCACAGAGACCGACGCGGGGCTCGAACTCACAAACCGTGAGATCATGACCTGAGCCGAAGTTGGACGCTCAACCGACTGAGCCACCCAGGCGCCCCCCAAAATACATGTTTTTAAAGACTGCCTGCCATCCTGGTTGCTTTCGTTTGCGTGTTCCCCTGTGTTATGAACTCAAAGTGTCCTTCCTGCTCAGAGCTAGAGACAGCGATCTACTGGGACTTTCTGTCCAGTGTAGAATATGGAATGCAGTTCTCTGTAGATTCGTCTTCCTGATTTTGTGCACTGTACTGGCTTGTCAAGATCTTACTAAATTCCAGGGTATTAGTCAAGGTGTGTTAGAAAGAACCTGGATAGATGGCAGAACTTTAATCTGGTCCTTTGTCAGATGCTCATTATTTGCTTCATCTTGAGCAAGTTATTTAATGTTTAGGCTTGAATTTCCTCAGCTATAAATTGAATTTTAAAGTAGATGCTCCCTGAGGTATTTCTGCTCTAAATCCCAATGTTCAAAGGCTAGATGATAGCTTAGGTCTCTTCTACTTTTAAAATCTTGTGAACCTAAGGTCAGGTCTCCAGTCTTCATGACCAGATGTTTTAGAGGTAACAAACACATACTTTCTTAGCATACACCGTGTGCCAGGGATGTGCAAGGGCTACAGGGTGAATGGGTAGACCCTGCCCTCAGAGAGCCAGACTCCTGCCAGAGGGTGAATGCTACACTGGAGGTGTGCTGACAAAGAGGATGGGGGGTGGGAGTGGCCATTATTAAGAAGTAATTCTGGGGGCGCCTGGGTGGCGCAGTCGGTTAAGCGTCCGACTTCAGCCAGGTCACGATCTTGCGGTCCGTGAGTTCGAGCCCCGCGTCAGGCTCTGGGCTGATGGCTCAGAGCCTGGAGCCTGTTTCCGATTCTGTGTCTCCCTCTCTCTCTGCCCCTCCCCCGTTCATGCTCTGTCTCTCTGTCCCAAAAATAAATAAACGTTGAAAAAAAAAAAAAAAGTAATTCTGCGTGAGGGGTCTGATGGCTGGGTGGCAAGACAGGGAGTGTAAAGAAGGGGCGATGCCTGTGCAGAGGTCCAGACGCTTGGTTTGTGGGGGAGTTACAGATGGGTCAGTACTTAGACCTGTCGGCAGCCAGACAGATCCTGAAGAGCTTTACATGCCTGGTTTTGTCTGCTGAGTGCTGTCACATCAGCTGAAGTGGGATGGTGGGCTGGAGAGTGCTGTGGTTAAACACATGAGCGTTAATTCTGTAGTGGATTTTAAAGTGGAATTAGGCATGGGTGGCATCATGGTACGGTCACCTTTGGTATTATTTCAGTAAAGCAAGTGTTCAGCTTATTGGATCAGACCCCTGTCACTGTTGCAGGGAGCAGGACAGCGAGAGAAATAGGCAGAATTCTATTACAGGGCCACAGATGACCACAGAAATGTAGTTTTGATTATACTTCCTTTATTTTTTTCAGGTCCAACTTCTCATCTCTGTATCTCTGTTCTTCATGTACTACAGGCTTTTTTCTGTAGTTAAGTCAGAAAGCCATGTAGACTTGCCTGCCCTTTGAAGACAGACTTTTAAGACTTCTAGGAAGATAGCTGGTAAGTCTACCAGGGGATAGCATGTTGGTCTCTATTTCTTCCCTGCTGTAAAAGCACTTGTCCTGGATTCATAGTGTCATTCTACCAGCTTTACTTAGCATATGTTTTTGTTTGCTTTTTAATGTTTAGGAGAATATTTTAAGATATGAACATTTTTGAAAAGTGTTTGGATTTCGTAAGGAAAAACCACTTATAAGAGCATATACACTCATGTAATGATGTGGGAATGTGTGCTAGATATGCATTTATATGACAGAGTTTGGGGTTTGAGAAGTGAATTTTTTTACCATTCTTTTTAATTTTTTTAAGAGGTTTCTAGAGTATGATAATGAGGTGTGGGAGTAGGCAGGTTTGGGTAGTAGGCACTTTGAGATTGACCAGAAGAGTTGGTGACAGGAAGAGGAAATAGGGGCAGGTGGGAGAGCTGGGGACTTTTAAAGTGTGAGGAGCTTGAAAGAGAATGGGATGGGTGAGATACTGATTGGGTGGCTCTAGATGAAGGGTGGGAGAGCTGATGATTTAGGCAACAATTAAAGACCAAAGGAGACCGTCCAGTCAGAGAAGCTGAGGTGGTTGGAGGCCGCCCGAGGCAGAAGCCAGTGGACTTAGGCCAAATGGTATTCCTCAAAGACGGACTCATTTACAGGAGCAGCTGTAAAATGTAGTGAGCGTACAATTTCCGGAGAGGCAAGAAACAGAGGTACAACTGATGGAAAATAGAAGTAAGGAGAAAGAGTGGTAGAGCTTTGCCCGTAGAAAAGATCCACAGGACTTAGGTAGTAGTCGAGACCAGGGGCGTGGCTGAAGAGGGGACCAGCTCTCTACTGTTGCACTGTGTCAGAGATGTCTATTTATGCATTGTGCTTTTGTGTTATCCTCTTTTTCATTTGGTAAAACCTTCCTGGCAATAGAATATTGTGCTCAGTCATTTCTGTGGTAGTAGAAGGAAATGCTCTATACCCTTACAGTTCATAATCTGATCCCCGTATTGTACACTTATTGGGTTTGTTGATAACTTCTGTTTTATGAGTTAGTATTGGTAAAAGTTGGTGAGTTAGCATATAGGAAATAAAATCATTTCATTGATGGGACTGTATTAGGGAAAGAAAGGAGAGGGGTCGCTAAGTAAGATACTTTTGCTGTATGCCAGTTTCTTGAGAAGATGGGAAAAGTCTCCATAGTTTTGTTTAATAAGCTTCTGAAGTCATGGAAGTAAAAAGCCTCTTCCTGTCACGAGTGGGACCTGAGTATATTTGGGATGAGATACTGTGTGTTGGTCAGTCATAAAGTTACCAAGATCATTTGGGAATATTTATTTACCAGAAATGAAGTATTTGTTAGAGGGTACTCTTGTAGTTTCTAATATAACAAATCATAGCTGACAATGAGTGCTAACTCTGAACATGCTACGAAATATCACATTCATTTTAGGGGAACTGAAGCATAGAAAGGTTTAGCAACTTAACAGAAGCCGTATCGTGGAGCTAGGACTCCCTCAAACCCAGCAGGCCTGAGCTCTTAACCTCTGTGTCATAATACATACGACATAGGGAATATTATACTACAATGATGTGATATCCCCCATTATTTAATATGAGCATCCCTTGACTGTTCATTAGGGCCGCTTATTGCCAGGTAGGATTATTAAGATAAATCTTCCCTATTCTTTTAACATTGTTCTAGTTTTATGAAACATTGGGTCTGAGGTTAGCCTGCATGTTCTTTCTACATGTTTTACTTGCTAACCACGAGATCATGACCTGAGCTGCTGACTGAGCCACCCAGGTGCCCCAGAAATGTTAAGTCTTTTATTTTATTAAAAAAATTTTTTTTTCTTACATTTATTTACTTTTGAGAGAGAGAGACAGAACATAGGTTGGGGAGGGGCAGAGAAAGTGAGACACAAAATCTGAAGCAGCTTCCAGGCTCTGAGCTGTCAGCACAAAGCCCAGTGCGGGGCTTGAACTCAACAAACTGAGATCATACCTGAGCCAAAGTCGGATGCTTAACCAGCTGAGCCACCCAGGCGTCCCTGTTAAGTCTTTTAAATGAATGTTTTTGAAATTATTAAAGGGGGATCCTGTGGACATAAGAAGTGTGTACTGTTTTCTGAGGAGCAGTAACATGGAAGGAATACATTTTGACCCTTCATCACTGTTAGCACAGAGCACATTGTGGGTCCTGGGGAGTGGCTGGTACTTTTGGTAAAGGATGGAACATAATGTAATGGGAAAAGACTTTGTGATCCATTTGGATAAACTGTATGTGTTACAGAATCTGTTTTAGCAGTTGTTGGGTTCCCATGCTGAGAAGAACACACCAGATGGAGCCGGTGGAGAATAGGATAGAGTCCAGTTGGAAGAACGTGGGATTCTTGATCTTGGGGTCATGAGTTTGAACCCCGCGTTGGGAGTAGAGATTACCTTACAAAATTAAAAAGAAAAAGGAAAAAAAGGAAAAGAGTTCAGAATGGATTCATAAACACAAAATTTAGTAAATGCTAAATGGAACATTACACATCAGTGAGGAAAAGGGTTGCAGAGACAACTGCACTGTCCGTTTGGGGTGAAAAAATAAGCTGAAAAAATAGACTATCCCACTCCTTATGCACGATGGAGTAAAAATACAAATGTTAAAAAAAAATAGAATGAAACCATCAAAATCACAAGAAAAATATGTAGACTGCTTTAAAAGTAATGGAGTGGGAAAGCATGATTTAAAACAGTCGTAAGGAAAACCTTTAAGTTTTTCATTTGTATGTGAACCAGTTGTGTGTGAAAACACGCATGCACACATACACACACACATACCGTAAGTCAAGAGATGATAAACTAGGAACATATCTTCAGTAGAAGGACTGATTTATTTTATGCAAAGACTACAGATAATTAAAAGGACAAGGCATACCCTACAAAAGAAATACACATGTGTAATAAAAAGGGAAAATGTTCACTCTTTCTCATTAAAGAACAGCTCGTTAAAACGATGATGAGACTCCAGTTTTCACCCTAGAAGTAGCAAAGATTAGAAGTTAATAATAGTGTTCTTGAGGGATTGGGGAATTGCCCCTGAACTGTTGGTTGGTGTGCAATACTACTGTAACTTTCTGAGAGGTGGGTGAAATGTATCAGTTTTAAATGCAAAGAGCCTTTGAACTGGGTAATTCACTTGTAGGAATTTTCCCTTCAGCAGCACCCTCATATTCAAGATATGTACAAGGAAATATAGTGCTTCCTCTATGTAAAAATGTCCTAGAAAATGATCGTCATAATTCAGCAGAACTCCTGAAACCTATGCCTTCCCTCTCCATAGAAACATGAAAACTTGGCCTAGTTCTGTTTCCAGAATCACCAAAACCTGCTTCTCTCTTCGCTTTACCTGAAGCCTCAGGAGCCTGGTCTTGGTTCTCGAGCCACCTGCTCTTACTTAAATGAAAGCAGGTTGTAGAATATTGTGTTTAGAATCCTATTTGTGTAGCATGTCTTTGTGAGAGATTGTGTAGTCTTAGAGCAAGTGATACTGTGTAAATATCTTGTTCTGCACCAATGAGTATATTTCTAACTCTGAGCTTCTGTTACTTTTCACCATCCTAGAAAACGTGCTTATTTAAACTTTTAAAAAGTCATAATTACTGGCAAGCCAGTTCCTGCTTCAAGGATGTCCTCTATCTGAATTGCCCTTTTGCTAAGCAAACTCCTTTACATCGTTCAGGATCTACGCTGGAGCTTCTTTCCTTGACAGCCTTTTCTGTGTTGCCCTTCACACTTACCTGTGCAACTAATGTTAGCACCATAGTACAAGACACATCTTTAAACCCAAGTGCCTAGAAAAGCAGGGGACAGAAAATAATTAATCTTAAATGAAAGAATAAAATATTAGGATGGATAAAATATTATAAAATGTGTTGATATTTTTAAAAAGCCATCTTTTCATAATTTTAGATTAATGAGTGCTTTCTGAAATGGATCTAGTTTTCTTGCTCAGCCTTAAATTGCCTACCTTTAATTTTGATGTTTGCTCAACTTTATGTGCTGGCAGCTTGTTGATGCAGAGTTTTAGAGTCAAGGTGTAAGGCACACGCTGGGTGGGTCAGGCTTGGGTCACTGGTAGTCTAGAACATGGGTAAGGTACCATTCCGAACCTGTTTCTTCATCTATAAATGAAAATACTAATACTGAGTCATAGTGTTAGGTGGATTAAATGAGATGATATATGTAAAAGCAGTTTTGAGGCTCCGCTAAAAACTAATTCCATCTCGGGGTTCCTGGGTGACTCAGTCATTTAAGCATCTGACTCTTGATATCAGCTCAGGTATTGATCTCAGGGTCATGAGTTCAAGCCCTGTGTTAGGACTCCACTACTTTAAAAAAAAAAAAATTAGTTCCATCTACCTTTTCTCTTCAAAATCTTTGTTGAGATATTATCTGATAAATGCACATACCATTCTAGACTTAAAATTAAGCAATTATAGAATGAAAAGTTCTAGGACAGCATTTTATTTAAAATTATATTCCCTGAAAATAATTAATTTCTACTTTATTGCAGCACTATTGAAAGTTTTCAAAGAATATAATCGTGTGTGTTGTAACAGAAAGAGAAATGGAAGTATTCCAGGAACTCCGCAAGCCCTCAGCACGTTTGGAGTGTGACCACTGCAGTTTCCGAGGCACAGATTATGAAAATGTGCAAATCCACATGGGCACCATCCATCCAGAATTTTGTGATGAAATGGATGCTGGTGGGTTAGGTAAAATGATATTTTACCAGAAAAGTGCAAAGCTATTCCACTGCCATAAATGCTTCTTCACCAGCAAGATGTACTCTAATGTGTACTATCATATCACATCCAAACACGCAGGCCCAGAGAAGTGGAATGAGAAACCAAAAACTCAGCTAAGCAAAGAAGCAGATCCTGGGAAGAGCCCTCCTCTTCCTGAACACCAGAAAATACCCTCTAATTCAGCAGAACTCCCAAAACCCATACCTTCCCTTTCCATAGAAACACAGAAACTTGGCCCAGTTTTGTCTCCAGAATCCCCAAAACCTGCTCCTCTCACTTCCCTGGAGCCTCAGAAGCCTGGCCCTGTTGTTTCTCCTGAGCCACAGATACCTTCTCTTCCTTCTCCTGAGCCTGCAAAATCTGCCTCTCTTTCTTCTCCTGAACTTCCGAAGTCAGTCCCTGTTATTTCTGAATCTCAGAAACCAATCCCTATTCCTTCTCCAGAACCACAGAAACTTACTCCTTTATCTCCTGAGCCAGTAAAGGCCACTCTTCCTAATCCCAAACCCCAGAAACACTCCCATTTCCCAGAAACATTGGGGCCACCTTCAGCCTCTTCTCCAGAGTCACCAGTTTTAGCTGCTTCCCCTGAACCTTGGGGTCCTTCCCCAACTGCATCTCCAGAGTCTCGGAAGCCAGCCCGGACTGTCTCCCCTGAGCCAAGGAAGCCATCCCCATCGGAATCTCCTGAGCCTTGGAAGCCATTCCCTGCTGCCTCCCCAGAGCCCAGGAGACCAGCCCCAGCTGTGTCACCAGGTTCTTGGAAGCCAGGGCCACCTGGGTCCCCAAGGTCTTGGAAATCCAGTCCTTCAGCATCATCAGGACCTTGGAAGCCAGCTAAACCTGCTCCAGCTGTGTCTCCTGGTCCTTGGAAGCCAATTCCTTCTGTTTCACCTGGACCATGGAAACCAGCTCCCTCTGTGTCCCCCGCATCTTGGAAGTCTTCATCAGTCTCACCTGGTTCCTGGAAGTCTCCCCCCGCATCTCCTGAGTCGTGGAAGTCTGGCCCACCAGAACTCCGAAAGACAACTCCCACCTTGTCACCTGAACATTGGAAGACCATTCCCTCAGTGTCCCCTGAGCTTCGTAAAGCAGGACCTCCCTTATCTCCTGAGCTTCGTAAACCAGGCCCACCATTGTCCCCAGAGATCCGCAGTCCAGCGGGATCTCCAGAGCTCAGAAAACCTTCAGGGTCTCCAGAGCTTTGGAAGCTATCTCCGGATCAGCGGAAAACTTCTCCTGCTTCACTTGATTTTCCTGAGTCCCAGAAAAGTTCCCGTGGTGGTTCCCCTGATCTCTGGAAGTCTTCCTTTTTTATTGAGCCTCAGAAACCTATCTTCCCTGAGACCCGGAAACCTGGACCATCTGAGTCCCCCAAAGCCACCTCTGATGTCTGGAAGCCTGTTCTCTCTCTTGATGCTGAACCTAGAAAACCTGCCCTGTTTTCTGAGCCCACCAAAACAGCCCCTCCTGCTTCTCCTGAACCAAGAAAACGTGCTCTTTTTCCAGAGCCCCGGAAACATGCCCTTTTCTCGGAACTTCCCAAGTCTGCTATCTTCTCAGAATCCCAGAAGGCAGTTGAGCTTGGTGATGACCTACAGACAGATGCCATAGATGATCAAAAGTGTGATATTTTGGTTCAGGAAGACCTACTAGCTACACCTAAGAAACTCTTAGAAGACACTTTATTTCCTTCCTCAAAGAAGCTCAAGAAAGACAACCAAGAGAACTCAGATGCCGAGCTTAGTAGCAGTGAGTATATAAAAGCAGATTTAGATGTGATAGACAGCAAGGGCCAAGAATCAAGCAGCGATCAAGAGCAGGTTGATGTGGAATCTATTGATTTTAGTAAAGAGAACAAAATGGACATGACCAGTCCAGAGCAGTCCAAAAACGTATTACAATTTACTGAAGAAAAAGAGGCTTTTATCTCTGAAGAAGAGATTGCAAAATATATGAAGCGTGGAAAAGGAAAGTATTATTGCAAAATTTGTTGCTGTCGAGCTATGAAAAAAGGTGCTGTTTTGCATCATTTGGTTAATAAGCATAATGTTCACAGCCCTTACAAATGTACAATCTGTGGAAAGGCTTTCCTTTTGGAATCTCTCCTTAAAAATCATGTAGCAGCCCATGGGCAAAGTTTACTTAAATGTCCACGTTGTAATTTTGAATCAAATTTCCCAAGAGGCTTTAAGAAACATTTAACTCATTGTCAAAGCCGGCATAATGAAGAGGCAAATAAAAAGCTAATGGAAGCTCTTGAACAGCCACTGGAGGAGCAGCAAATCTGATTTTTACACTTGGCGTGGATATACGATCTACAGAGTTGTTTGTTGAAACTGTAAAGCCTAGTTAAGTAGCATAGTTGGAATGGTAGATGTTGATGTGTATGATGTACCGTGTTTGTCTCAGTAGTGTTACAAAGGGTAAGCATTTGGTCCTTTTTTTCATGGCCTCTGTTTATGTGGCTGTCTTGTTAAGTTAATAAATTCGTAACTATATTCCAGGTGGATTAAGATTTCTCTAATTTCTTTAAATGTATTTGAATAATATGAAGATGTAGGCGGTCCACTTAATCCAGAGCAAGTTGTACTCGATTTAAAACATCTAATAAAGTGTATCTTTTTTTGTGAAACTGACTTCAGACAATGGAAATTATTAGTTGGAATGTTTAACAATTAGGCATGAAATTTTTTCTCTCCTTATTTTCAGATCATAAAAGTTATTTTGAAGTTCCTATTTGATCATATAAAGTTAGAATTTTGAGCAGTTCTAGATGTTTATTAGCTTTTACGTCATGGAAAATTGGAGTCTCAGGGTTGCTGATTTTCTGCTAAAAGAAGAGGGGTCAAGTAAGTTTGAAAATATTTGCAGCCTTCTCCTCTAGGAGACTGGGAAAGATGAGTGTGACTTAGACTTAGGTCTTGTCCTTAGATGTTCCCTTTGGGTTCTTCCACACTGCGCTGACCAGGGGCAGACGCCACCCCCCGCTCCATTCTGGCTCTTTTCTTACCTGTGAGTTCACACCAATAGATGATCCTTAACTGCCAAATGTGTCAGAACTACACTTCTGCCCCTGGGCCTCATGCGCCACCTATTGGGATTTCAGACCTGGTAATGAGTAGGAACTGAAGTCTTCCAGATTCACAGTAGAAAATTTTATAAGTAGACGTTTCTGTTTGAGAGTACGTCAATTGTCTGTTTTCCACGGTTGTTACTGTAAATACCTTGTACCTGTTCGTGGGTTATTTTGTTCCAAAATATTTTGTCAAATGTGTATCGACCAAATTAAAAGCAAAGGCTTTCATGTCAGCAGTATCTTCATGTGTGTCTTCTTTTGTGTAATTTTCATTGTATAATACCCAGATTCCATTATTCTTTCCCATACCCCCTTTTTTCAGCATGCTGATTTTCATGTCTGAATAAGCATTTTCTAAGCTGTGTTTTCTCAGCTCTGTGGTCAGGTAAGTGAGGGAGAAGCTACCCTAGGTGAGGCTCCTTGTGGAATATCCACATCCTGGCTGACTCGTGAAACATTTAGTGCCATGAGGATTGGGAGACTACTTTTAATTAAGCTGTTTCTAGACATTTTTGAACAGGGAACACTTTTTCTCATAGCATCATAATTAGCGTGCCAATCGAGAAGGTAGTGTTTACAGAATACTGGGAAGGTCTTACAGGCTCCAGGTATCTCCCCTCTTTGAGCACAGTCTGGCAGGGAAAGCACTGTGAGTAGTTGATGGTGTTTTCAGTTCACACTGGGCACCTTGAGAGCAAGCTTCTACTGGGTTTTCCTTCTAGGCCAACAGTAGGACAGATGGGATATCTTGGATATACAGTGGTCTTTTTCTCATCTATACTGACTTGATTAAAATTACAACTGGAAAAGAGGATGTGCAGCACCCAGAAACCCTTTTGAAGCCTGCAGTCTCAGACCAATTGTGTAATGTATAACACATTTTCCTTAGGACCTTGCATACTTCTCACAGAACGCTTCCTAGACTTTTGCTCAAGGTGGAGCCAACTAGATCCCATGACTTGCCATCTTAGGTGAGTTTTTTCGTAACACAGGATGTTATGCTAAAGTAGGGGGTGACAAATAGTTTTGGCCTCTAAGCCACTATGTTCTTGGCTCATCTCATTTGTGGCTTTCCACTTTTTTTTCCTTTTACCTCTTCCGGTCAAAGTAACCTAATACCCTTTTTTTTCAACCTTGATAATTCTGGTTTCTATATGATAGCATCCCAACTCTAATCAATGCAGCCCTACATGTTCATTTTATTTTCCTATGTAATTACAACTATTTTAAATGAACTCGATCCAGTTATTTTATATAATACGAAAAATTGTACCATCTTTTGCTCAACATTCATGGACCTGACACCATTACATTTTAGGGTGGCCTATTTAGTTTTCATTAATTTGACCCTAAATACATGAACTGTGATGTGTCTTTAGCAGATACTCCTTTTGTTTTAAATATTGGTGTGGATTATAGCTTTTGTCTTAGATGAAGGCCTAGAAGGGTGCTTACCATGTTGGATCTTCAGTTGGATCGTAAAGTGAAGAGGGGCATCTTTTAAGCTGAGTTACATCCCTAGATCTTAAAAACCCTGAAATTGTCCCCATTTCTCAATCTTGCAGTTTCTGTTGAGTAACTTTGAGTATGCAGTGTATTAGTTTCCCCTTCCTGTCATAACAAATGACATGAAATTTAGTTGCTTAAAACAACGCAAATTTGTTTTCCGACATTTCTGTAGTTCACAGGGCCAAAGTCAAGGTGTCAGCTGGGCTGCCTTTCCTGGAGGCACCAGAAGAGCATCCGTTCCCTTCCCTTTACGTTTTCTGTCGGTTCGTGGCCCGCTTGCTAGCACCTACATCTCCTGCTTCCTTCTTCCATGTAAGGGCCCTTACGTTTACATTAAGCCACCCGGATAATCTAGGATGATCTCCCTGTTTTGAAGGCAGCGGATTAGCGGCCCTAAATCTTTGCCATATAAACTTCCATAATCACAGGGTCTGGTGGTTTGGACTTGGATGTCTTTTGGGGCTACCGCCTGTTAGACCTGGGCTTGAATTTTGGGGTTTTGATTCCTCTGCTTGACCTATTGCAAGCTAGGTTTCTTCAGCAGTATATCTTCTGTGGCCACCTCACTGTGTACATGTATTAGTGCAGTAGACTGCTTGTAGTCTGGGGACTCCAGTGTCAACCCCCATTCACCCTTTACACACAAATAAGGTCTCCACAAGACTGATTTTTATGTTGCACATTTAAGGTCCAGTTACTTAGGATCTTCCATTGGCAAACCATACCTTACTCAAGCAGCCTTCCAACCCTCCCCCTGCTCATTTTTTTCTTCCCCAAGAAAATGCTCCCTCTGTTTCCTGTTAAACTGCTATCCTCACCAAGCCTGGCACATTTCCCTCCACCTTCCAATGCTAGTCTTGGCCAAACTGCATTGTGTTTTAGGAATTGGAGAAAGAATTGGAAAAAGAAAGAATTGGAAAAAGAAAGAATTGGAGAAAAACCCTATAAGGTTGAATTGGGCCTCATTTAGTATTGATTCAGTGCAGGAATGTAACATTTTTGTTACAAATTCTCCAGACTGGAGACGCTACACTAAATCTGAAAACTGAAAAAAGTCATTGGAATGAAATCAGATGTGTCAACACTTTTGATCCTCACCAATTAATGGCTTAGTTGGTTTGAGCATAATTTTAATTAACTTTTGCTTCCATCACCACCCAATCTATTGCGAATGCTTGTCGTGGGCCTGGTTTGTATAAATGGGAGAGTTTTAGTCTTGTGAAATAAGAAGGTAGTAAAAGCCAATCAATTCCAGTGAGGATTCTGGGAAGATGGTGGAGTGGGACACCCCAGGAATCTGTCCCCCCCATGTGGACAACAATTACACTCATAGAACCTGTCTGATGTAACTATTTGGAACTCCAGTCTCTTGAAAGCTCACAACTTCCAGGGGAAGACTTGGACAGTAAATTTTAGCTCTTCACACAGTGACAGCTACCCACCCCCCCACCCCTGGCCATGTGAGCACCTTGCCCACAACTTACAGGAACTAAGGTGGGTAAAAAGGACCCTGTCTTCCAAATGTTGGGCATCTGTGCTTTGCTGATTGCTAGTTTTGATCAAAGAGGTGCAGGCAGACAGGCATTCTCATTCTATCTCCCCCATTAATGCAATCCCCTTCCCCCACCCCACTCCCACCTCCCGGCTAAAGTGACTTTCAGGATATTTAAAGGGGCAGCACTCCACCCACCCACCTCCCACTGCCCTGACCTCAGTTTTGCTTTTCCCCTTTGGGGAGCCAGACTTTAAAGACTAGGATTTTGAAAAACAGCTGCATGTACAGGGAAAATTAGAAAGTGGCCATGAATGCCCAAGGAAAGGCTCAGAATAGACATAAGACACTTTACACCTCAGGCTGATCCTCAGCGTAGAGCATACAATAATAAGACAGTAAATCCTGGGAAAGGAGGAGAAACTGATTTACACAGTTACACATTTTAGATTCAAATGTCCAGTGTTTCACAAAATATCATAGACAAACAGGAAAGTGTGACCCATTCAAAGGAAAAAACTTCAACAGAAACTGTCCCTGAGAAAGACTTAATGGCAGATCTATTAGACAAAGACTCCAGAACGATGGACCTAAAGATGCTCAAAGGCCTAATGAGAAGTGGAGAAAGTCAACAAAATGATGTATGGACAAAATGGAAATACCAACAGGGTGATCAAAAACCTAAAAAGAAACCAAGAAGAAATTCTGGAGCTGAAAATACCACAACGGAGATGAAAAATTCACTAGAAGGATTCAAAGGCAGATTTGAGCAAACAGAAAAATCAGTGAACGTAAAGACAGGATGATGAAATTTATCCAGGCTGAGGAACAGAAAGAAAAGATTGAAGAAAAGCAAGCAGAACCTAAGAGACCTGTAGGACACCATCAAGTAGACGAACATACACTCTGTGGATGTCCCAGGAGAAGAGGGAGAGAAAGGGGCAGAGCAAATATTCAAAGAAATAAATGGCTGAAAACTTCCCAAACATCCAGGAAGTTCTACAAACTCCGAAACACATTATAGTTGAAAGAAAAAGAATGAATCTTGTAAGCAGTAAGAGAGAAGAAAATCGTCACATACACAGGATCCTCAATGAGATTATGTGCAGATTTCTTATCAAATTTATAGGCCAGAAGACACTGGGTCAAAGTAAGAGTGCGAAAATAAAAAAACCTGTCAACCAAGAATCAAATATCTGGCAAACACAGTCCTCCAAAAGTGAGGAAGAAATCAAGACATTCCTAGAAAAAAAAAAAAAAAAAAAAAAAAAGCTCAGGGAGTTTGTGACCACTAGATATGTCCCACAGTAAATGTTCAGCAGAGTCCTGCAGGGACACTAGACACTACCTTGAAGCTGTATGGAGAAAGTAATATCTTCATAAAGGTAAATATATGGTCAATTATAGATGCTGGTATTATAACAATGGTTTGTAACTGTACTTTTTTCTTAGCTAAGTGATTTCAGAGACTAATACATATAAAGAAAAAAATTATTATAAAACTAGTATTATTGTAACTTGGCTTTGTGACTCCAAGTCTTGTTTTCTCCATTACTCAGGAGACTACTGCATTTAGAAGAATTAGTTTTGGTTTGGGGACATACAGTGTATAAAGTTGTAATTTTGTGGCATCAACAACGTAAAGGGGGAGGGATAGAGTTGTAAGAGAGCAGAGTTTTTGTATGCTTATTCAACTTATGCTGCTACAAATTCAAATTAGAATGTTATAACTTTAAGATGTTGATCCCCATGGTAACCACAAAGAAAATTGCTGTAGATTTCATGCAAAAGGAAATAAAGAATTCAAGCATTTTACTTTTAAAAATCAACTAAATGTAAAAGGGAAAAATACAGGAATGAGGGGAAGAAATCTGGACAAACTTTCAATATGCCCTATGAGCTATAGAGCATATGGGAAACAAATAGCACAATGTCTCATCTAGTGGATCAGACAGAGACTTTCCACCTCAGCAAGAAAGAACTGGATGATAAACTGAGGACAGTTCACGAGCCCCCTTATAGGTGGGAAAATGGGGGGGGGGGGGGGCAGGACCCCAGAGTGTTGTGCTGGTGCGAAGGGGCTCTTCTCTTCTGCCAAGCAGAGCTGGCTCTGCTAAATGACCATCTCAAATTCACAGCCAGCAGAGTGAGGCAGGCAGGAACTGACAGGGTCTGCTGACTCCACAGTGCCTGGCACATTGTAGGCACTCAATAAATGCTAGTTGAATACATGAGTGAATGGACTTTCCACACACATGCAAGTGAAAGGCTACCAGGAACCTGATGCTGGCCAGCTGAGTCCCTTTATGCGACGTATCGTGACAACACAAAGCCAATCATCTTCCAGTCTTGTTTGCTCCTGCTAAGGAGGAGGCAGAGGGCACTTTGCTTGGAACAGGGTTCCTGAGTAAAGGTCACCTGCTCTTGCTGGTGAAGGAAAAAGCAGGAGTGGTGAGCATAGAAACCAGCCTGACCTTGGATACTCTTTGTGCTTGTGGAACTGCAAAAGGAACCCATGACTTCTCTCCTGCCCTATATTATGTATGAGACTGGAAGCCAGGCTCCCTCTCCATGCAAGGACTCCCACCATCTGACTGTTAACAAAACTGAGGTAAGGCACCAGCAAAGCTAAGGACCTACTTTGTTGGACATTATAGCTTTAATGCTTGATAAGCACACACTTACTCTCCTGCTGAGGATAATGAGCATCGTGGTTGAGAGCTTGGGCTGTGCATTCAGACAGACCTACATCTTCATCTCCAGACAGACCTGCCTTCATCACTTAATGTGTGTGTATATGTGTGTGCATGCCTGAATGTGAGCTTGAGTGAGTTATTATCCTCATAGGCAAAATGGGATAGATTGCAGGACCTACCACATAAGGTTATTATGGAATAAGACGCATAAAGTGCTCAGAGCACTTAGTAAATGTTAGATGCCACTGTTACTCATACGTTAATTGAATTGTGCAAATGAGAATTTTCACCACTGGTAGGGAAAGTAATATTGAAGGATGAAGATTTTATGGCTTACCTCCTCTTGGCAAGGTATTGCAGGGCTTTGGGGATTTCTTTCTGTCAAACATCTGAATTACAAATAGCCAACACGTAACCACCATGAAAATATCCAATGGCGGACTCCCACCCTGGAGTCATAGCTGATGTCGGAGCTCTAGTGGGCAAGACATCTGATTCCCTACACACCATGTGAGTGTAAGTCACCATGTAAGTGAGGCATTGGGTCCTGCTTAAAACTCAACCCAGGCACTACTTCCTCACCGAGGAAGCCTTTCTTGCTTCCAGGCTGGGCAAGACACCTTTTCCAAGGCTCCTAGACACCTATTGTTGCTGACTTTTACTAGAGTGTTTCCCTCTTCTTGAGGGCAGAGACTTGCATGTCATATTCCTGGAAGTAGCATTTTCTCAAATATTTGTTGAGGAGTAGAGGATTGGGCATTCTTTGCTACCCAGCATTTTCCCATGGACACCGTGCTACCTATCAGTTATTTTGAACCTGGCTGCACATTAGAATCACCTGGAAAGCTTTATGGGGCACCTGCGTGGCTCAGTCGGTTAAGCCTCTGACTTTGGCTCCAGTTATGATCTCGCAGTTCATGAGTTCGAGCCCCACATTGGGCTCTGTGCTGACAGCTCAGAGCCTGGAGCCTGCTTCAGATTCTGTGTCTTCCTCTCTCTCTCTGCCCCTCCCTTGCTCATGCTCTGTCTTTCTCAAAATGAGTAAATGTTAAATTTTTTTTTAATAAGAAAAAATCACTTGGAAAGCTTTAAAAACTACTGGTTCCTGGGCCCCATTCCAGGCCAGTGAAATCTGGGTATAGAACACAGGCTTGGGTGTTTTCCAGAGTCTCACATGTTTCCAAATACAGTCACAATTGAGACCCAGCATTATAAACCATGAATGCTAAGCCCTCAGGCTTACCCATAGCCCAGCCAGCCCACCCTCGTGGAGCTATTGGGGAACACAGGAGTAGGAGCAAGTGACTGTGCCCATTGTGAATCACATTTGTAGTAAAGCAGGAATGTCCTGTCATGTAATTTTAGTTTTAAAACAATATCTAAACAAGCAGAGAAAAAGCCAAAGGAGTTCAATTCTTTAAATTGTGGTCCACGAGGGGTGCCTGTTTGGCTCAGTCTGAAATCCGACTCGATGTCAGCTCAGGTCATGGCTTGTGAGTCTGAGCCCGAGTCAGTACTTGAAGTCTGTGGTTAAAAAATTACATTTGTTCCCAGTGGGGAACTCTACTGCCCATGTTTCACCTTTGGAGCTTCCTGTCATTAGTGAAGCCATGTTTGCCAGAGGAGAAGCACAGAGGGGAGGCTGGGCAGAAAGATGGCAGCCTCTGCTGGTCTCACCCAGCCTCTTCCACTCTAAACGGGTGGGATTTCCTCTGGACAGAATTCAAGGCAAGCAGAAAGTATCATGAGACTACACAACTTTCCAGACGTTTCTCATGTTTAAGGGATGTAGATTTTCCTGTATCATTTCTTAAGTAGTAAGCTGGAGGAGGGATGGCATTTAAGGGTTTGGGTGAGCGAACAAATGGCAGAAAGACCCAGTAATTTGGTATAGCAAAGGCCTGGTGTAAGATCTCTTTCCCTTACAGGTTGGCTGGTCTTTGGCACATCACATGGTCTGTCTGCAACACACCTGAATGATAAGATGAGTTCAAGGACACACAGGAGGAGGTTTGAGAGACAGTTTAGGAACACAGAGAAGGGTGTGAGCTTGAGGTCACAGAATGATTTCCAAAAGGCTAAAAAAGCAGAATGAATGTGTTTTAGACTTAATCAGAATTGTGAGTACAGAATGAGCAAATGAGCCGGTTCCCAAAGGAGAATTTGGGGAACAACAGTGTATTTAGTGAAGGCTGAAATAGCAGCTGAAAATCTGTTTTTTATCAAGTTTATTTCCCAATTGCAGTCATTTTTCATACAATTAAATATTTCTACTTGCTATTGACTAAGAAATAAACATATAGATTAGTTGCCAGGCAGAATCGTTTTTAGCAATATATATTTGACTATTAAATATGTGTACAATGTTTGGTAGTAGTACAGAACAAAATTAAAGGGTTTATTGATTAGTTTTTAAATAAATTAACTTCCTAAAGCCCAATACTAGAGTTTCATATACTCATGTACTGCCATTTACTGAAGCAACATAGCTCCCATTATCATATTCTCTGCTTCACAAACTCCTCTAAGTTTAGCTACACATTATACTGCATTACCTTAGGTAGTAAGAAACAGACTGTTAGCTCTACATAAGTTTAATCTTGACTTTACTGCATTTAGTAATCTCTTAACAAGATGTGTTCCTGATTCCTTTGTATAAATTGGTCCTCATTTTGAGACATAAATTTCACATTTATTTGAATTGAAAACAAAGTTATGGGGCACCTGTCCGGCTCAGTCAGTGGAATATGTGACTCTTTATCCCTGGTTTGTGGTTTCAAACCCCATGTTGGGTGTAAAGTTTACTTAAAACTCTTGGGGGCACCTGGGTGTTTCAGTCAGTTAAGCATCTGACTCTTAGTTTCAGCTCAGATCATGATCTCACGGGTCCATGAGTTGGAGCCCTGTGTCTAGCTCCACGCTGAGAGCATGAAACCTGCTTGGGACTCTCCCTCTCTCCCTCTCTCTGCACCTCCCCGCTTGCTCTCTCTCACTCTCTCTCTCAAAATAAATAAACTTTACAAAAAACAAAGTTATACTTTTCTGAGAAAATAAGCCTGATTTTGACTCATTGGTCTAAAAACAAAGACTAATTGGCAGAGGTTACATGGTGACTATTTTCCATAAATTGCATTAATTAAATCTACAATCCAAGGCTTTCTTAAACTCTCTGTAAAATATTGTACTGACAAACATGTACTGAAATTACTGCCGTGAACTCCACCCACCAAGTTTTCTTGAATAGATCAAATTAAACTGTTTACCTCTAAGAATGAAAGGGTAGCAGGTGTAGTTATTTGATAAGTCCTGGTAAAGTCTTCTTCTGTGCCTGCTTCCCAGGAACAGAAAATTAATGAGTCTACTGATTGAATAACAAATCCTTTTATTTTATTTTATTTTTTTTTTCAACGTTTATCTATTTTTGGGACAGAGAGAGACAGAGCATGAACGGGCAAGGGGCAGAGAGAGAGGGAGACACAGAATCGGAAACAGGCTCCAGGCTCTGAGCCATCAGCCCAGAGCCTGACACGGGGCTCGAACTCACGGACCGCGAGATCGTGACCTGGCTGAAGTCGGATGCTTAACCGACTGCGCCACCCAGGCGCCCCAACAAATCCTTTTAAAAGTCAGGTCTTTGGGGCGCCTGGGTGGCTCAGTCGGTTGGGCGTCCGACTTTGGCTCAGGTCATGATCTCGCAGTTCGTGGGTTCAAGCCCCGCATCAGGCTCTGTGCTGATGGCTCAGAACCTGGAGCCTGCTTCGGATTCTGTGTCTCCCTCTCTCTCTGACCCTCCCCTGTTCATGCTCTGTCGCTCTCTGTCTCAAAAATAAATAAATGCTAAAAAAAAAAAAATTTTTTTTAAGTCAGGTCTTTGGGGTGCCTGGGTGGCTCAGTCAGTTGAGCACTTCGGCTCAGGTCATGATCTCATAGTTCGTGGGTTCAAGCCCCGCATCGGGCTCTGTGCTGACAGCTCAGAGCCTGGAGCCTGCTTTAGATTCTGTGTCTCCCTGTCTCTCTGCCCCGCCCTTGTTCATGCTCTGTCTCTCTCTCTCTCTCAAAAACAAACATTAAAAAAGTTAAATAAATAAATAAATAAATAAGGCAGGTCTTTGCTTTCAGTAAGATTGAGAGGATTATCAGATGGTAAACCCTCAGAAGTAATTTGTGATTATAGATAACTGGAACATTTGGTGTATAACTTGAAAGAAATTTAAAGAATTAGGTGGAATTTTTATAACAAGACCCCTCTGCTCCCTCATACATCAACACAGTCTCAGCAATTAGACCCATAAAAATGAAAAACAGAAGAGGACAAGGTATTCTTTCAATTCGTCTGTGAACATATGAAACAACTGGAAAAAAAATCCCCATCTGAGATGAATTTTCATTTTAACATTTTATTACTGGAAATTTTAAACTTTCACAGGAGAGAGAGAGTAATAACATGGACCCATACCAGCTTCAGCAGTTGCCAATATGCTGCTGTTGTCAGTTCACAGAGGGACATTGTACCTTCTCTGCTTAGGTCTTCGTCAGGCTGCTATAGCAGACCACCACTGACTGGCTCCCATGGTGGGCAACACCTGTGCCAGAATGTGTGTGTCTGCTTCTTTGGGCAGGTTACCTGGAAGTCATGGATGGATTCTCCTGCCTGGAATAAGAAATGACCCTCCCAAGAGAGGTGAGGAGCCCCCCACAGATTTCCTGCTGAACGAGCAGCAGCAGGGCAAGTACGGGCTGCGGTGGAGGGGACGCAGGGTGCATGTGGCATTTTCAAGTCACCTTGGGCATCATGGCTGCCCCTTCCTCCCTCTTTAAAGAAAGCCCTTGTTCTTGGCACTAGAGGCCTGGCTCATGGATATGAGGGAAGCCAGGGCGTGTCCCACTTGGCTGAACTTGTACAGGCTGACTGTGGTTTGCAGCAGCCCCCAGGAGAGCTGCAGAGCATCCATGGGACCTCCTGTCTAGGAGCTGATAGGGGTCCTCCATGGGCCACATGGTCAGATGCTTTTCTTTCCTGAGAGTGTCCCAGAGTGGAACCAACAAAGGGTGAATTGACTTGTTCACTCATTGAAAAGTGCCTACTCTGTGTCAGAACCAGTGTTAGGCTCTGGAATATGAAATGAATAAAGCAGCTTGCTTCTGTGGTGTTCAAAGGCAGAGGGGAGTGGTAACAGAAAAACTAGTGCTATGAGGGGATGAATGGACACAGAGTTGATTCCTTTTTTTTTTTTTTTAATGTTTATTTTTGAGAGACTGTGTGTGTGTGCACAAGCAGGGGAGGGGCAGAGAGAGAGAGAGAGAGACAGAGAGAGGGAGAGAGAGAGGAAGATACAGAATCTGAAACAGGCTCCAGGTAAGCTGTCAGCACAGAGCCCGACACAGATCTGGAACTGGGGAATGGCAAGATCATGACCTGAGCCGAAGTCAGACGCTTAACCGACTGAACCACCCTGGTGCACCAACACTGAATTGATTCTTAAATGAAGAGTGAGTTTCCCAGGGGAATCTGGGTACTTGGGGCACTGGGGAGACTGGTCCATAGCAGGTGGCTCACACCCTTAGGTGCAGGTGGAGCCTGGGAGCCTTGTGGGATTAGAAGGTCTGCATGGGGCTCAAGCTGCTGTACTCTCCAACAAGTGAGGGTACAAGGGAGAGGCATCTCAGTAGCTAAAGGGACAGCCACCTCAGCAGGAAACAAGGACACAAAGAGGTGACTGTTGAGGCAGCATGTGTGTGTTGGACACAGCAAGGGGCAGGAAGGATGCTACTGAGGCACAGGTCATCTCAGATTACTCAGGTTCACAGCAGTGCCGTCCCTAAAGTGACCCCAACTGGTGACACCCATGCTGGTCCCTTGTGTCCTCTACTTGAGACAGTCAACTCCACAGTTGCTCCCAAGATGTCAGTGAGCTGGGTTCCTGCAGCATACTAGCCCCTGAATCTTGCCAACCGAGACACAGCCTTGCCAACAGAGTCAAGCTTGTGGATCTTTGCCAATCTGCAGTAAATGCCTACAGAAAGAAAAGTCCCATAACAAACGTGTAGGTTCTCACAAGGTCCTTCGAGTGTAGCTAACCTCCTGGCTGGTGGAGGATCTCTGATCTGTGGAATTATTCTAGTCTAGAAATTGGTTGAAGGGACATGTCTCTACCTGATTGTTACTCAAGTCAGGCCTATATTCACAAGATCTGACATAGGTTTTAACTACGCAAACCAAGCAGGAATCTAGTGGGCAGTTTATCCTTTTCAAACCTAGGCACTTGGTAATCAGTCACCCCCAGAATTATCTGGGGCAGGGCCATTCTGACCACTACACTGGCCCTGTTGCCTGCTATGTTCAGCTTCCTGGCTTGACACTAAACTCCTGAGTCTTCCTTTCCCATTTAAGCCAGGGTACCTGTATTAGTTGCCTCTGGCTGCCATGACAAATGGCCACAAGTGTAGTGGCTTAAAAGCACAGAAATTTATTCTGTTATAGTTCTAGAGGCTGAACCCACCATCAGTATAAGCAGGGCTTGTTCCCACTGGAGGCTCTGGGGGACAGTCTGATCTTGGCCTCCTCCAACTTGTGGGGGCTGGGCTTCCTTGGCTTGTAACAGCATCTGCACATCACCTTCTCTGCATACCTGGGTGTAAAATCTTTCCCTGCCTCCCCTTTTAAATCCTGAATTTAATCACGTGTACAAAGACCCTTTTTCTCCCCAGGCTCCAAAGACTAGGATGTGGACATCTCTTGTGGCCGTCCTCCAGCCCACTCCAGAGTCCACTTAAATGTGATGGGAATTTTTGGCCTCTCAACTTCACTTGGCCACCACTGAGTTTAGGCCCCTAGTAGCCAGTTGAGCAAACAACTAGAACTTCTCCTTTGTTTAAACCAACACACTATCCATGAATTCAATCCAACTTAGTATCATTTTCTTTCTTCTCTAGACTCCTGCACTCAGAATCTATACTTTCATTTGTTCCCCTCATTTTGGCTGACATGAATTCTTAAAGGGCTGTGTTCTTTTTGTGTGGAAGCCAAGTTGTTCGAGTATCAACTTTGTTATTGGCTACTTCCGGTCTGAAAACAGTGGTGGCGTGGGGAGAAACATAAGATCTGTTTCCTTGGGGACGGGACAGCATGGGAGTAACAGTGGGTCTGGGTGTTGGTGAGCCTATCAAAGACTCCTAAATACCTCCATTCTGGTTCAGAGGACACTCTTTCTGTGTTACTGAACCAACTGTCACATATGTGGCTATTTCAACCCTGTTTTACCCCTTGCATAGCAACTCTCAGGGCTTATGTTTTAAGAATTCAGGTTATTTTGTTTGCTGCTTATATTGCAATTCAGGACTGTTAGAAATCACCACCTGACACTACAATCTTGCATTGCTTTTGCCTTTCACATTGTTCCGTGGTGATCGCAGTGGAGCAAACCTGAACAAATCCACAACAGATAGTTGATACCAGGTCACCATAGGTGATTAGCCACTTTCCACCACAGGGTATGGGCTGCCAGATTCTTTTTGCTGGATACTAATGGTATTTCTGCTCAGGCCGGTGTAACTTCTTCCTTCATCTTTCCCTGTTACTTTTGCCTCTAACTCCCTCCCTGTTTGTCAGTTTTCCTTTAGAGTTCTTGGTTTTAAGCAACAGAAACCAATCCTAGTTGACTTAAGCAGAGAAGGGAAATTATTTGAAGGATCTCAAGTAGCCCAGAGAATGAACTTGAAGCCTGGAGAATGAGCTGAGGCTCAGAACCAACAGACCGGGTGCAGTGTAGTGAGCACGTACTGGGCCCCTGGGGAAGCACCACTGCCCTCCCACTGGGTGCCATTATCCCCACCACCGCAGGCTGCTGCCTTGGATGGCCTGATTGTGCCTGCCTCTGCATCACTCTTGAGTCAGGATCATGACGTCAAGCTCTGGCTTCCTGTTGCCAGGAGCAAGGGACCCCAAATAGATCAGTGTACTTGGGGAGAAGATGATTGATTAAAAGGTACATTTCCTTGTCCACACTTTATTTCAGTCCTTATGCCAGTGAACTGTAATGGTCTATTCATCCACTTGTGTGGATTTTCCTGGCAAACAGCTCATTATCAGCACAAGTCCTATGCTTTGTAACATGAGCATGTGGCATCTGTCCCCAGCACAGCATACACACCCAGACAAGTGGGTCGTCACTGAAGGAATAAAGTAAGTGTGTAGGCTGTAAAGCTGCCCTTGGCAGGTGAGGGTTTGTGTCTGTGGTGTGGAAGGGGGAGATGCAGTCATGTCTCTTATTCCTAGAGGGTAGAACTTGTAATTCACATCTTAGAAGCAGCACAAGACGGTTACTGAAATGTGTATTAAGTGGAAATGCTAGGTTCTAGGAAAACCTGGATGACTTCACATTTTTCTAAATATTTCTTGATTAATTTGCAAAAGTTGCAAGAGGAACCACAGCTTTATCACATTACGACCTATCAATTGGTTGTCCATTAGAACCTCGAGCCTTTGGGGTTTCTCTTCATAGTCGTTTGTAAGTGGAAGTAATGGCTGTGTGCTGCTGGGGCCTCTGGGTCTGATAGGCAGTATGGTGGGGTTTCTCAAGGCTTCAGAACCACCTTGAGGATAAGAGCTGAGACCTAAATTATCAGTAGTTCTTAGGCAGCACTTGAGAATGTGCATTTCTGACAAGTCCTCTAGGAGCTGCTGGGGGTGGGGTATCACACTGTTGTACAAAGAGTGGATTTCCTTGGGGTGAATGAAAGCTTTCTCACACATTAAAACAAAACAAAACCTTTCGTCCAGGGTCAGATTTGTGTGCAAGTAATAGAAATAGTCACTCAAACTGTTTACACAAGGGACACCCCCCTCACCTAACAGAAGCCCACAGGAGGTGGGCAGTTTGACCACCGCGGTCAGGAGCCCGGGGTCTTCCCACCTCTGCATTTTGGCTCTGTGTGAAGGCTGACTACCCTTGGGCCTCTTTGGCCACATACGGGAGGATAGAGTTAGGTCTGCCCTGTTCCCTCCCTGCACTCACTGACATCATGTGCCCATCACCTGACCAGTGACAGCCAGCAGGCCCAGGCCCAGAGCAGACTGGCCGCGTCTGGGGTCTGCCCTGGTCAGAAGGAAGCAGGCTGCTGGGGGATCTGCTTGGAAGAAGGAAGGCGACAGGAATCACATGGCTACTTGGCAATGGAGAGAAAATACATATCATTATCTGTCACTTAAGGTGACAGTTTTTGCCTAGAATATTGAATCACTCCATTTTATGTTTATGGCAAGATAATGGTGACAACAATTTAGTGCTGGGTTACAAAGAGCCTAATGTATGACACTTAAAGCTTTTTAAAAGTTGTTCCTTTGAGGATCTGACAAACATTTAATATAAATGTTTCTTTCATTCCATAGAAAGAAAGAGTATGATCTTGCTTATTCATAGTATCAGGGAGACTAATTTAGGGGCCATGGATGGCCACTAGAGCAACAGTGTCATATCATCACTCAACATGGATTTCTGATGAAGGGTTTCTGATCTAGACAATCTGGTTCTGGCACTTATGACCTGGAAGATTCGAGGAAGACCCTACCTTTTAGGGGTTTCAGCTCCTTGTATGTTTAAGGAAGGGTATGAGCCCTGAGGATGCAGGGACTAGTCTGCTGTGTTCACTGCTTATGCCCGACACCTATAAAAGTGCCTGCCCCACAGAGGCGCTTGGAGAGAATGTGACGAAGGAATGCAGGAACCTCCCAGAGTGGTTACACTGCCTCTTCAAAGGACTGTTGTCAGACTACAAGTAAAGAGCATCATAAATGTGAGATGCTGTTACTTCACTTGAGGGACACTGGAATTCCTTAATGATGCCCATCTTTTCAGTAGGAATATGGCTTTGTTACAAAGATAGGTATACCCTCTGTGAAGAAGCACAGGTGCTCCTCAAATCAAGTGATGTTTTTTGAGAGTGTGTGGGACTGAGTTGGCCTATTATAACCTGGTCTGTCTCTGCCTGTGTCTACCCGTCTCTGTCTCTCTCTCTCACTGATGTTTAGGGCAGATGCACAATGTGTTTGGGAAAGAAGTATCATTGGATTATTCTTTGAATCTGCGTCATGGAAAATTTGATTTGTTAATTCACATGCCTGACAACATAATGCTACAGATCTTCTCTTTTCTTGATTTGGATGACATTGGGCAGCTCTCAAAAACCTGCAAAAAATTCCAAAAGGTAAGGCCTTAAAATATTATACACACACACACACACACACGCACACACACACGTGTGTGCATGTATTTTTTACTGGTAAATATTACACAGAATTTCAAAGAGAAAGGGCATGATTTAGAAAACCTTAACTTCATGTAATGACGCACTGGATTTTGGCAATGATAAAATATGTTTTACTTACAGCCTAAGAAACTGGTTAAGTTATGCTCAAGAGGAAAAAGTAGCACCAAGAAAGAAAGATAAAGTGGTCTTTTGTAAAATATAAGGTCAATGAGCACTGTAGGCAAAACTATTCTAACAAAAGGAAATGCATCATGCTGCATTTCAAGGTAAATGGTGTTAAAACACACATATTAAAGAGAATGTTAAAAACAGTACTAATACAGTTTCTAATTGAACTTAAGCAAATACTAAAAACAGAAAAAGAAATTGCATGGAAATTCCTAAGTGTGGTTTTCACCAGTGTCCTTCAATGAGAAACTTGGCAGCAGATTAACAAAGATCCCTGGGGAAAGAATTACTTTTCAAATTCCTAATTTTACACATATTGTTTCAGATATTTGGTAATAAATAAATTTTGAATTCCTTAGGAATGAGAAGCAATGAAAATCTATCTTTGTATATAATCATTATTTAAAAGTTAGAAAACAACTAAAAATCACTTAATCCTACTTCCAATTGCTATTAAATTGTGGAATAGTTCCTGTATTTTTCCTAAAAGCTTGAGTACGTTTTGTGTATGTACCTACTAACTCCCTTCACCCATTTTGCCCATCCTCCCCACCCCCCGCCCCCGGTCCCCAGCGACCACCAGTTTGTTCTCTGTATTTATGAGTCTGTTTCTGTTTGTGTTTTTAGATTGCACATAGGAGTGAAATCATTTGTATTACTTTTTTTCCGTCTTATTTCACTTACAATAACACCCTCTATGTCCAACCGGGTTGTCACAAATGACAAGATCTCATACTTTTTTTGTGACTAGAGTAATATTCCATGCTATATACAAACCACATCTTTATTCATCTATCCACGAACACCTGGGCTGCTTCCATATCTCGGCTATTGTAAATAATCCTGCAATAAACATAGTGGTGCATATACCTTTCCAAATTAGTGTTTTCATTTTCTTTAGGAAAATACCCAGCAGTGGAATTACTGAATCATATGGTATTCCCATTTTTCATTTTTTTAGGAAATTCTGTACCATTTTCCACATACACTCCCACCAGCAGTGTACGAGGTTCCCTTTTCTCCACATCCTTACCCACGCTTGTTATCTCTTGTCTTTGATCTTGGCCATTCTGAACAGGATGAGGTGATCTCTCATCGTGGTTTTAATTTGCAGTTCCCTGATGATTAGTGATGTTGTGCAACTTTTCATGTGTCTTTTGACCATCTGTGTCTTTGGGAAAATATCTATTCAGGTCTTCTGCCTGTTTATTAATCAGATTATTTTTTTCCAGTAATGATTTGTATAATCTTTATATATTTTGGATACTAACCCCTTATCAAATATGTCATTTACAAATATCTTCTCCCATTCTGTAGGTTGCCTTTTTGTTTTGTTGGTGGTTTCCTTTGCTGTGCAAAAGATTTTCTTTTTGGTGTAGTCCCAATGGTTTCTTTTTGCTTTTGTTTCCCTTGCCTGAGGAGAGGTAGCCACAAATATGTTGCTAAGGCTGAGTAATCCATGAGATTACGGCCTATGTTTTCTTTGAGGAGTTTTACAGTTTCGGGTCTCACTGTTAGGTGTTTAATCCATTTGGGGTTTATTTTTGTGTGTGGTGTAGAAAAGTGATCCGTCTTCATTCTTCTGCCCGTAGCTGTCCAGACCCAGCACCATTTACTGAGGAGACTATCCTGTCCCATTGTGTGTTCTTGCTTCCTTTGTTGCAGATTGATTGACCGTGTTCTTACATGTTGGTACACATCTTTCCAGACATTTTCTAGCACAGACATCCTGTATATCTATGAACTATTTAAAGCACATCCCGTACTTGTAATTTTGTGACACACTGTGGACATTTCAATGTCTGTATTCTGCCATGACTGCTGAGGAGCAGTGGGCAGAGCATAGGGACAGCTGGCATGCTTACTGTCTGTACATGTGCAGGTCTGTCTGTAGGGTGCAGTGTTAGGAGTTCAAATGGTGAGTGTGAGGATATTTCCATTTTATATTTTGATATGGCAATTTTGCCTGAGGAATTTCCTTCCTAACACAGGAATGACCAAATCTTGTTGGAATGATCCAGGAGAGGGGAGCCACCACTGGTTTCCTTCCTAATGTCCTGCACACTCTTAGCCCTCGGGTTTCCAGTGACAGGCCTTTCTCACGGCTCCAGACACCACAACAAAATACCATAGATGGGGGGCACCTGGGTAGCTCAGTTGGTTAAGCATCCAACTTTGGCTCAGGTCATGATCTGGCAGTTTGTGGGTTTGAGCCCCACGTCGGGCTCTGTGCCTGACAGCTCAGAGCCTGGAGCCTGCTTCAGAATCTGTGTCTCCTTCTCTCTCTGCCCCTCCCCCACTTGCACTCTGTCTCTGTCTCAAAAATGAATAAACATTAAAATTAAAAAAAAAAAAATACTGGGGCGCCTGGGTGGCGCAGTCGGTTGAGCGTCCGACTTCAGCCAGGTCACGATCTCGCGGTCCGTGAGTTCGAGCCCCGCATCGGGCTCTGGGCTGATGGCTCGGAGCCTGGAGCCTGTTTCCGATTCTGTGTCTCCCTCTCTCTCTGCCCCTCCCCCGTTCATGCTCTGTCTCTGTCCCAAAAATAAATAAATGTTGAAAAAAAAATTAAAAAAAAAATACTGCAGATGGGCCACTTTAGCCACAGACACTTCTCACAGTTCTAGAGGCTGGAAGTTCAAGATCAAGGTGCTAGCTGTTTTGGTTCTTAGTGAGGCATTCCTAACTTACACGTGGGCACCTTTTGGTGTTTCCTCCTACAAGGACACTAATTCTATCAGATCAGAGCCCCATACTTATGACCTCATTTAACACTGATTACTTCTTTACTCCAGATATAGCCACACTGAGGAAGCAGTTAAGACTTCAACATGTGAACCCTGTGGAGACCAAGTTTAGTCCATAGTAAGGCTTGAATGTGAATATCATGGTTTCTATCACTGTTAACACATCTAAGAAACGCTAGCAGTTTTGTACCCAAACAGCATCTCCTACATTGGCCCTCACACCCAAGTGACACAAGAATCCTTTGTCAAATCAATTGTTCCATTTTTTGGTTCAGGAAAGTATGGTCCTGGGGCACCTGGGTGGCTTAGTCAATTACACGTACAACTTTGGCTCAGGTCATAATCTCGCGGTTCGTGAGTTCGAGCCCCGCGTCAGGCTCTGTGCTGACAGCTCAGAGCCTGGAGTCTGCTTCAGATTCTGTGTCTCCCTCTCTCTCTCTGCCCCTCCCCCACTCACGCTCTGTCTCTCAAAAATAAACGTTAAAAAAAAAAAAAAAAAAGCATGGTCCCAGTGATGCAGGAAGTGGCTACTTCGTGCATGTATAACTGGGCAAATTATATGTAGGCACACGGCTCTCAGTTTGGCACCTTGATTTTTCTATCATGACAATAATTTATTCTACTAAAAATGCTATTATCATTGAAAAATGCCATTCTTCTATGGGGCAGACTGCTTGTGTTTAAATTGGCCAAGATGCCTTACCTTTTATCCCTTTAGTCATACAAAGTTACTTATGTAATTATTTTTTTAGATGTGTAACAGTGAAGAACTTGGGGAAGAAATTTAACGTGTTACAAGACAAACATGCTTTTGACACAAAGAAGGATAGACACTTACAAGAAGTTGTAAGCTTTCTACCAAAATGCAGGCCAACAGAAACAAACAGAGAAGACAGCATTTTTCTAAACTTGACTGAAGTGACAAACTTTTAAAAGTAAGGATTTAAACTGAATTTTCATATAATAATGACTATCATTAAACCTTACTAAAGTTGAGACTGGGTTGAAGAAATTACCTGGTGGATTTAAGCAGGCTAATTTGCTTGGGGAAAAACAAACGAACAAAAAAACAAGCCTCTTGACTCTGAACACTGTTCTGAAAATAAACTTATTTTCACTCTTTTTTTTTTCTTTTTTTGGTAGTAATTAACACAGATTGAATAGATCAAATATCCATTTAAATTCTCCATTTTAGGGGCGCCTGGGTGGCGCAGTCGGTTAAGCGTCCGACTTCAGCCAGGTCACGATCTCGCGGTCCATGAGTTCGAGCCCCGCATCAGGCTCTGGGCTGATGGCTCAGAGCCTGGAGCCTGTTTCCGATTCTGTGTCTCCCTCTCTCTCTGCCCCTCCCCCGTTCATGCTCTGTCTCTCTCTGTCCCAAAAATAAAAAACGTTGAAAAAAATTTTTTTTAAAAATAAATTCTCCATTTTAATCTCTGACATGTTCTTAATTTTAAAGACAGGAAGAATAGAACAGAAAACAAATCTGTCTAAAGTATAATTACCTCTCTTTTCATCAGAGTTAAGAAAATAGACTTAAAAATGAGAATTCACTCATACAGATGAAAATAAAAAATCCTTTCTCATGGCGTAATGTGAAGAAATTCATGCCCTTCTCCACCCGAGGTCCTCTCCATGTCACGACTGCGGCTGAGCCATAACCACTCCTCTCCTTAGTTCCTGGGGCCACATGATCCACTAGACTTCCTGAGACTTGTATTAAAGAACCTGTTGCTCCGTGAGCTACCTCACCCTCCCCAAGTGTTTCACTGTCATGTGATTCATTAAGTGGGAGACAATTACTTGGTAATACTATTATCAAGCAAGTGAAAACTTATTTCCAAGGATGCATGTGAGATTCTTCAAGGTACCTATTTCACGTCAGATTTGAGGAATTACTTCAGTCAGTTGGTGTTTCTAATTTACTAGCAAGACTGAGAGCCATTAAAATACTGATAGTTAATGCTCTGCTTTGCTATGTTCATGTTTAAATATAATTACTAAAATTATTAGGTAGCTGTGGGGCGCCTGGGGGGGCGGTGCTCAGTTGGTTGACCATCCAACTCTTGATTTTCGCTCAGGTCATGATCTCAGAGTTGTGGGATCGAGCCCTGCATCAGCCTCTGTGCTTAGGATGGAGCCTGCTTGGGATTAACTGTCTCCCTCCCTCTGCCCTTCTCCCTTGCTCGTGCTCTCTCTGAAAAATAAAAATAAAAATAAAATACTTAGGTAGCCGAATAAAACCAAAAACAAATCCAAAATGAGAAACAGAAAAAAGAAAGTTTTGCAGAGGAATAACTAGAAAGTGAACCAACAGGTGGCCAACCCCACCCCACTCCTTGGTCATGGGAGCCCTCCCCACAATACGGGCTCCCATGGGCAATGCCCGTGTGAAGAATATTCTTTAACATTTCTATCATTTCTTAGACATGTGATAAACTCAAAAACTTATTTCTGAGTAATTAGTAATAAAAACTTTACGAATATGAAAACAGCTTTTGGCTTTGCCAGCAACAAGTGCTGGACATCTCTAAACCTGTTTCTTAGTTTGTAAAAGGGAGATTATGTGTGTCGTGTCCTGCCCAACCATCTTAAAAATGAGTCTAAGCCAAAACTAGGGAGTGTACATGGAAGTGTTTTATACCGAAGTAGTCCATTATACAAATGTATTATTGTTTTAAATCAGTAATCTCAAAGTGACTTCTGCGAAGCCCTGGGGACAGATCTCAAGAATCTTTCACAGGATGTAGCTACTTTTTATTTACTTATTTTCCAGCCTCATGGAGGTATAATTGACAAGTAAATTTATAATATATATTTAAAGCATACAACATACCGATTGGTAAAATGCATACATTATGAAAGGATTCACACTGAGTAATAAATAGCACCTCACATATTTACTTCTTTTTGGTGAGAAAATTCTGTCTTGGCAAATTCCAATTATACAATACAGTATTAACTATCGTCACTATGTTATACATTAGACCCTTGACCTATTAATCTTATAACTGAATAACAGAACTTCACTAACCTCTCCCTATTTCCCTCATGCCCTAGTCACTGGCAGCCACCATTTTACTCTGTTTCTATGAGTTTGACTTTTTTTTTTTTTAGGCTGTACATATATAAGGGATAGCAGGCAGTATTTGTCTTTTTCTGTCTGGCTTACTTCACTTAGTATAATGCTCTCCAAGTTCATCCATGTTGTTGAAAATGGCAGGGTTTCCTTTTTTAAGGCTGCATAATATTCATTTCATTTTTTTTATCCATTCACCCATAGTGGACACTACGGCTGTTTCCACACCTTGGCTACTGTGAATAATCTGTGACAACCATGTGAACAGATATCTCTTCGAGGTAGTGCTTCCAATTCCCTTTGGATCTATGCCCACAGTGGCACTGATGGATCATATGGTAGTTCTATTTTTAATTTCTTGAGGAACCTCCACGCTGGCAAACCATAGTGGCTCTAACATTTGGCATTCCGACCAACGCTGCATGAGGGTTCCCTTTCCTTCACATCCTTGCCAAGACTTGCTCTCTTGTCTTTTTTATTTTACCCACTCTGACAGGTGTGAGGTGGTATCTCATTGTGGTTTTGATTTGTATTTCCCTGGTGATGAGTGATGCTGAGCACCTTTTCACGCACCTGTTGGCTATCTGGATGTCTTCTTTGGAAAAATGTCTATTCAGGTCTTTTGCTCCTTTTTCTTTTTTAATTGGGTAATTTGGTTTTTTTTTTTTTGCTATTGAGTTGTTATGAATTCTTTCCATATTTTGGATATTAACCCCTTATTATGTGTGTTGTTTGAAGATATCTTCTTCCTCTCCATAGGCTGCCTCTTCATTTTATAGATAGGTTCCTTTCCTGTGAAGAAGTTTTTCAGTTCAATGTGGTTCCATTGTTTATTTTTACTTTTGTTGCCTTTGCTTTTGGTGTCAAAATATAAAAAATTATCACCAAGACTGGTATCAAGGAGCTAACCCTCTGTGTTTCCTTCTAGAAATTTGATGGTTTCAGGTCTTGTGTTCAAGCCTTTATTCTTATTCTATTTTGAGCTGTACTTGTGTTTACAGATCAAAGCCCAAGTGAGCAGTGAGGACAGTGTCTCACTGATCAGGAAATCCAGTGTGATCCAAAGTCTAAGTAGGAATCAGCAAAGTACGATCCACAGGCCAAATATGGCCTGCTATGTATCTTTATAAATAAAATCTTATTGGAACACAGCCCTGCCCATTTGTTATGTACTGCATAATGGCAGAGTTTGCAAGTTGTAACAGAGACCAGAGAGCCTGCAACATCTAAATAGTTACTACCCACCTACCCTTTTTCCATCAGGGCTGACCCCACCAGGTCACATAGACCTCACTAAATCACAGCAAGTCCTTTGCCCCCTCCCCCCGCCAAATTCTTGGAGCTCCAGAGTCAAGAGCAAGGGCATAGCAATGCCATGGAATAGACTATATGTCTGACAGACATTTTTAATGATAAATGAGTATTCTAAGTTTTTTGATAAATGTTTCATATCTAGAAAGGAATAGATACAACCAGCAAAATTCTCAGATAACTAAAGCTACATTTTATTTATTTAAAAAAAAAATTTTTTAATGTTTATTCATTTTTTGAGAGAGAGCACGAGAGTGGGGAGGGGCAGAGAGAGAAGGAGACACAGAATCTGAAACAGGCTCCAGGCTCTGAGCTGTCGGCACAGAGCCCAACGTGGGACTGAAACCCACGAAGTGTGAGATCATGACCTGAGCTGAAGTCAGATGCTTAACCGACTGAGCCACCCAGGCGCCCCTAAAGCTACATTTTAAAAAGCAATGTTTTATTATGTAAAATTTGATGTAGGAAAAGTACAACTGGACTTCAAATTCATAGCAACTAAAATTTTTATTTAGTAAGTGGTTCAAAGCATAGTGCCAAAAATACATTAATGTTTAAAAATTTCACTAACATTAAAAAATACTGTAGAACACGTAACTGCAGAAAGTTCCAATGAGTCATTTCAAAATAAAACTGCCTCAGACTGCGAAAAGAAAAACCCTAGATGCCATAACTAAGTTATCCTTGTCCCAAAATAATGCCCTTACGTTGTCTCAGCAACCCTTAAATTACGGTGGTTATAAACCATGAGCACATCCACCAAAAGACTGTGAAAAAAGTCAGTGGCCACATTGCTAAAAGGGCAATTCTTAAAGCTGTCAGATTTTATACAGTGTTAAGTTCTATCACAGGGGCTATAACACAATACAGACTTCGGGGAATCTTCAGGACAGATGGCACAGGTGTCTGTATCACCGAGTTACAATGGAATGAGAGCCCTCCCTTCCCCCGAACAATAGCTCACATACTACGTGATATGAATCCCAACAGATCACTTACAAATGTGTAGAACTCAAAGTACAGGCTATTTTGGCTAAATGATACATACTACTTTATACTAAAAATAATAAAATCTATGACAACTTTTCAATTTTTTAAAAGATTGCTTCTTTCTTAAAAATGGTTTCTAGATGTTTCTATGCCACATTTATATTTCTAGTTTCTGATTTCTTTATAAGGAGTAAATTCACTTTGCAGGTTAGATTCAAGGCTGATTTGTACATTTCCAGAATGCCCTCTCTAACCCACAGAATGCCGAACGGGAGGTCCCAAACATGTGCGCTGACTCACCCCGCCTCTTCGCTCTTCTGGGAACCCCCCTGTGCTGAATCTTCAGCCTCATCCTTGTTCCTGCCAGGGCACTCCACAGAGGTTCCCCTACCACCTTCTCGTGCTCGGATGCGAACTCTTGCCTGGTACAGCTGCAAGGCCGGCCGATCCTGCCAGGACAGAGCAGTGGGTTACCCTTCCAAAGGCCAGCAACACAGGAGGGAGCAACTTCTCTACTTCCAGGGTCTGATAACTCTAATTACCTAAAAAAAATCAGCTAAAAATCTGCCTTTTTCACAGCACTATCTCATCTCAGAAACCAGGCACTTTGAAGCTAAAAAAAAAAAAAAAAAGCCATGAACAGAAAGACAGTTAGTATTTAAAATAACTTGAAAAGGGGCGCCTGGGTGGCGCAGTCCGTTAAGCGTCCGACTTCAGCCAGGTCACGATCTCGTGGTCCGTGAGTTCGAGCCCCGCGTCAGGCTCTGGGCTGATGGCTCGGAGCCTGGAGCCTGTTTCCGATTCTGTGTCTTCCTCTCTCTCTGCCCCTCCCCCGTTCATGCTCTGACTCTCTCTGTCCCAAAAATAAATAAACGTTGAAAAAAAAAATAAAATAAAATAAAATAACTTGAAAAAAGGTAAAAATTAGTATCTGGGAAAAGGTTATTGTGCAAACCCAGATCTCCCTGGAACCAGCAGAACCACGGCGTCTGCCCTCCCAGGCAGAGGTGAAGACTTACACATTTCAGCCCCTCTAAATTACCAGGCAGGGTGAACATGTGGCCTGAGACAAAGCAAGGCATGGCCCCTCAGAGGCGGCTTTTTAGGGCCATGAACTAAATAATTACTGATGTCTGTAATGAGTGATTTCTATGTGGGTTATTCCTGAACTGCCCCTTCATAGGAAACACCAACCCATCATCTGATTCAAGTCTTAGAGGTGGAGAAACGCAATGATGGTTGAGCAACGTGAGTAAGACACTACGGAACTGCTTCCAGATATCAGCACAGTGAGGCCAGGGAAGGACAGAACAGCAGAAGCCAGGTAGCTCTGCTCTGACGGAGAGGAGGAACAACCAAACCCCAGCTCAGGGGAGCTTCCAGCCCCTCAAGGAAGCCTCCTACACTCCTTCCGTGGCTACCTAGGGGCCCAAGGACAGGGCAGCTTAGGTGGGCATATCTGGGGAGGTGTTTCTGCAGGGCCCCACAGTCACTGCCAGGGCACTTAGCAGCCCTTTTCCCCGGTGGAAGCCTGGCCAGGGAGGAGAGTGGCAAAGGCCTCGGCAGGCCCCATGGGTGCAGAGGAAGGGCAGGGTTCACATGCCACCTCCTGCCCGGGCCAACACACATGGTCCTGCTCTCACCAGGGCAGCACTGGTGTGCACAGATGGGGGTCAACACTGATACTGAAAGAACATCGTAACCTGCCAGGCCTCGTAAGGAGGAGCCATTATGCACAAGGCGCCTCATTTCCACCACAGCATCACAGAGTTCATGGAGAAGACTCCCAACGCCTAAAGCTGTGCTCACTGCTGCTACAAAAAAAGGGAGCTGAGGGGCGCCTGGGTGGCGCAGTCGGTTAAGCGTCCGACTTCAGCCAGGTCACAATCTCGCGGTCCGTGAGTTCGAGCCCCGCGTCGGGCTCTGGGCTGATGGCTCAGAGCCTGGAGCCTGTTTCCGATTCTGTGTCTCCATCTCTCTCTGCCCCTCGCCCGTTCATGCTCTGTCTCTCTCTGTCCCAAAAATAAATAAACGTTGAAAAAAAAAAATTAAAAAAAAAAAAAAGGGAGCTGAAAACAAGTGTTCGTATAAACACCTCCCACCAAAAAGACCCATGGCTGTTCTGGTGTACCTGAGATTAAGGAAACTAGAGAAACTCCTGGGTGACACAGATGTGATTAGCCAGGAGTGAAGAAGGCTCTCCTCTTGCCTGTGGTTTTGCCTGCCCTGGAAACATTTTAAAAATCAACATCACTAATACCAGCAACACCCTGGGTGACTGGAAAGGAAGGCAGATCTGAGTGAGAAAAACAGTCTCAGGTCACACACTGTATGCTTCCACTTACATAGCACTTATATAGCAATGACAAAACCATGCAGACAGCAGATAGTGTCCCTGTCGAGGTTGGGAATGGGGTGGGATGAGGGTGTTCCCCTTGGACACTGGGCGGCCAGGCTGTGGGGGACTCACTGGCACCACGGGGCCTGGCCCTATAGGGAGGGGACCCCATTAATAGTGCTTCTCTACAACAATGTGATCTGAGTAAAAGTTAACCTCAAACTTCTGGGGAAAAAAAAAAGAAAAAAGAAAGAAAAGCCGTTTGTTGGTCTAAGTAGGCCACTCCAATCCTGTGTCGACTGTGCACACCTAACTGATGAGTATTTATGAGCCATTTGACTATCTACTAATAATCACTACATTGTTAATCACGTAAAAGAAAGCTCCCTGAAGCGTCATGAAATGCAAACTGTCAGGGCAGTGCACTCCCTAAGAGCACAGGACCCAGTGGGGGCAGACTTCCCACTGGCAGAGTGTGTGACCCTAAGTCCCCGACACCTACACAGATTTCTCTCTTTGGGCTAACTAAAACAACTTCCGTCTGATAAAGCAGGCATAAAGCCGCAGATGTGCTGTTTGTGTTTTACGGCTGATGAATGAAAGATGATCCCAAACAAGCAGAAGAACCTTGTTTCCTGGGCGCTCCATTTTGGCTGCTGGGCCACCTTCACTCCTCTGCTCTTTCCCGGGCCGCTCTGCTGCCTCCACAGCGTTGCCACTGTCCTGGCTCCCCTTCTTCCCTCTGTCGGGGGGGGCCTCCTTTCCCCCATCTCAGCTCCTCCTCATTTCTCCGCGAAAACGTGTCAAACTCACAGTGAGCTCTCTGCTTTCTACTGTCATCCAAGTGGCATCTTTGTGTTTCAGGGTGTTTTTCTCTGAATCTTCGGTCCAACTCCCTTTGCTCTTCATTGCTCTCATTCTGTGACCTGTGATTCAATTCAAATTATCAGTCACCTCAGGCATACTGCTTGATGAGAACCTGTCTGCCCGTCCATACCGCAAGTTCCAGAAGAGGCAGGGAATACCTCAGTCTGCACATCACCACGCTGCCAAGTGGGCACGTAATAGGCATTCAATAAAAAACTGCTAAAAGATGAACTGACAATGGTAACGACAGTATCTACTGTTAAACTTGAATGACACGTAGGAATAGGCACTGTGGTAAGGAACTATGTATACTTACTTTTCTAACTCTTAATAACCCCCCAAAGTAGACTAACAACCCCCTTTACAGATAGAGTACCGGAGACCAAAGTGGTCAAGTGACTTTCCTAGGGCCCCAGGTACACATTCATCATGACACAGAGCTGATACTGACAGCCTTGTTTCTGCTTCACGTAGCTACAATTAATTGAAATTTACTAATTTTATACATATATCAAACTCTTAAATGAATAGTAAATAAATAAGTGGCTCCTTAGCTCCTTTGCTTCTTAAAGTCCACAACCAACAGGCAAAGTCCTCACACACTATTTTTGACTTCCCACAAAACTGAAGCAGCAGGACTGCTGGGGAGAAAAAGATCTATAAGCAAAGTGAGAATTCATGCCAGAAACATGACGAAAGGCACTGCTGTATCATAAGCGATAATAATACAAACACATATAACAGAAACTACAGTCCTAACAGATCACAGATTTAATAATCATGCATAAATTAATTTCATAAACTGAGCAATAAACTGGAATCCCCAAAAAGAGGGAAACATTTTTTTTTATCACAACTCTTTGTATAAGAAAGACAGTAAGAATTCATTGTGACTGGTATGTTTCTGGGCAAATGGCAGCCTAACCCCACAACCCTGCCATCTCACATCCAAGTGCAAATTCACTTCTGGACCCCTTGGAAGCAGAGCAGCCCTGGGATCCAGGAAGCTCCATGGGTGTCCGGATGCAGTGCACGAGCAGGAGCCCTGGGCCAGGGGAACAAGAAGCCCAGACACGCGTGGCCCCACTGACTGTGGGGAGGTGACCAAACCCTGAGGAGGCTCAGGGGCGAGAGGGAGGGGCTCCTACCTGACAAGGTTCTGGCGGGTCTCTCTGGCCCCCATGCAAAGACAGTGTCTGTCCCATTCCACACAAGCCCTGCTCAAGCTCCTTTCGTGAGCTGCATGTCACAAGCACGCAGAGAAGTACATGCCCCAAGGACCCCTAGCCTGAGACAGGCAGGGCTAGCGCAATACTGGGATCCACACAGCTGCTGGTCAGATTCCACGGGAGGGCCACAGGGATGGTAACACCAACACAGGAATCCTAGCACTTGGACAAGAATGGGAAGGAGATCCTGAAGACCTAAAGAGTGATAACAGGAATCCAAAGGGAGCAAGGACAGGAACGGCTAAGGAACTGGAAGCAGGACATGTTCCTGCTTTGAAGACAGACTTGAGGCTGCAGACGAAATGCATTTACCAAGCCCCTAGCGTGACCCAGAAGAAATAAGGATGTGGGCATTATCTTGGTAAAACCCGGTTCCACAAACAGTTTGAAATACGATAAAGGACACATACGACTCTGACACAGTGACAGTCACAGGCTCACTTTTCCCTGGGCTCCTCCAGCGAGCTCCCCAAGGGCATGGGCTTCCGGGCAGCACAGCCAGGACAGGACTCCTGTTCTCCATCTCTAGTATCCATTTCCTCTCCTCTTTCTTTTGGCTTCTCAGTGGTTGGTTCCTCTCCCTTTTCTGGTTTCTTAAGAAGCTAAGAAATTATGTCAGTAAAATATCACTTTTAGAATATGGTATAAACGAAGCTGTTTTAAAAAAAATTAAAAACATAAAGCAACATTGAGCACAAGTGTTTGAATAGCAAAAAATGTAAGCTAAAGGTGCAGCAACCAGGTTTTTGGTTAAATACGGGAACAGTCAGTCAACGAAATACCATCGTTATGAACAACGATTTAGGACGGCTGATGTGAGAAGACATGCATGCTGACACAACAAAAGAATGCTACAGAACTGAACGACCTGGTCTCTGTGTCTACACACACACAACAACAGCTGTAAGGCTGGCAACGCTGTTAACAGTGGTGTCCAGGTGGTGGGACTGAAATGATCTTCTTTTCTTGTATCAACAAGTTCTGTTTTTTTCCAAAATTAACAAGTATTGCTTTTGTAACGAGGACAAAAAAGCATTGTTTAAAATGCTGCACTATACTGATGACTTTTAGAATAGTTTAGACTTTTCAGAACACTTCCTACTCTTTCTTGAATCAGCCTGAGCAGGTGGCTGTCGTGGAATTTGGGCCCTCCTTGCTCTTCTCTGTGTAGTTTACTCTTTGAAATTCAACTGCCACAGGCAAGTCAGTTTATAAACAAAAACAGAAGGTACCCTTCTGAGAATTTTTTTCTAACTTGAAAAAGTGAACGTATTTTAAATTGCACTACAGCAAAATGACACACAGATAAGTTTCAACTACATGAGTTCATTTAAGAATAAAACAGGTAAAATGTGAGGCCAAGCACTGGAAGTTGCAGTACCTTACACAGTCTTCTCCTGTCTGTGGGCTCTATGAATTGACACATTTTCTTTCACATATCTATTGACACATTTTTAACTAAAAAAGCATTACATGCTGGTCCTAGAAGTAAATCACAGGGAAGTACAACAGTTTATGTTCCTGCCCATCCATCCAATGAATAATTTAGTGCACCTACGAATCGTTTTTACTTGCAATACTTCTGAAACCAAATGTGTGGTGTCTTTTCCAAAACCATTTCTCCAACTCTCAACACGGACTGGTATCCTACAATTCATTTCAGTTTTGACACCACCTAGTTGCAATTAATGTCACACCCCACAAAACTGTTCCCACTTCAGATGCCAGTCAAAAGTCCCAAGTTGCCACTAGCACCTATGACTGACTGGCTATATATTCAGGGGTTCTTGAATGAGAACAACTTGTGGAACTCAGCAAAACTTCACAGGAACTAGGTCACTGGATTATTACAAAGGACACAGTGCAGGGACGGCTAGACTAGGTCACTGGATTATTACAAAGGACACAATGCAGGAACCAGGTCACTGGATTATTACAAAGGACACTGCAGGGACAGCTAGACTAGGTCACTGGATTATTAGAAAGGACACAGTGCAGGGACGGCTAGACTAGGTCACTGAATTACTACAAAGGACACAGTGCAGGAACTAGGTCACTGGATTATTACAAAGGACACAATGCAGGAGCCAGGTCACTGGATTATTACAAAGGACACTGCAGGGACAGCTAGACTAGGTCACTGGATTATTACAAAGGACACAGTGCAGGGACAGCTAGACTAGGTCACTGAATTACTACAAAGGACACAGTGCAGGAACTAGGTCACTGGATTATTACAAAGGACACAGTGCAGGGACGGTTAGACTAGGTCACTGAATTACTACAAAGGACACAGTGCAGGAACTAGGTCACTGGATTATTACAAAGGACACAGTGCAGGGACGGCTAGATCAAAGAGGTGTTCCATGCAAGGTACGGGGGAATGGCTCAGAGCCTCCAGGCCCTCTCCATCAGCAGAACCCTCCTGCACCTTGATGTGTTCACCAGCTTGGATGCTCTCTGGACCCCATACTTTAGGGAACTCTATGGAGGCTCCACTACATGTCCACAAATGATTAAATCATTGGTGGCTGGGGACTGAATTCAATCTCCAGCCCTCTCCCATCTCTTGAGGTCACAGGGCTGGCTGAGTGTTCCAACACTCTAATCACACCCAGTCTTTCTGACAATCAGCTCTTATCCTGAAGCTACCAAGGCCTCAGCCACCTGTCACCTCACTGGTACAGAGAAGATGCTCTTATCACTCCGGGGGTTGCAAGGGTTTTAGGAGCTATGTGCCAGAACTAGGGAAAAAGTCCTTGCGTTAGGTGTTAGGAATACAGTTGTGAGTAAGAGACAAGTGCCCACGGTGAAGGAATCCACAGTACATTCTAGCTGAGGCAGTGGTGGCCATGGGGGGGAGGGGGAGAACGGTGTACGCGGTGACAAAATAGAAAAAGTGAACCAGATAATCTTAGATGGCGTGAAATGCTACAAACAACTAATAGAACAGAAAACACACACACACACACACACACACATCCCCAGAGAGATGTGGGGTGAGAGTAAGAGCAGGAATGGGTTCTCAAGGGGGTCATGGAGGGACTCTCGGTGGAGGTTAGACATGAATAGAGACCAGATAATGAGAACGAGACACTTAAGAGAAACTGTAAGTCTTGGGGGAAACTCCCAGTAGAAGGAAGCAAGCAGAGGCCTAAGGTGAAACCAGAGGGAGGAGGAGACAGAGAGGCAGGAGATTCAGGGAGGTGGGGGAGGGAAGAGGGAGGGAGGGGAGAGGAAGGAGGAAGATGGAGGGAGGAGGACGGAGAGGGGCCGAGGGCGGCGGGCCCCGCCCGAGGGAGGGGGCGGAGGAACAGAGGCCAGGTCTTGCGTGCTTCCACGAAGTCCACCTTGGTTTTTAATAAGCTTTGTAGAAAAGATCACACAACTAATGTCATCTATTGTCCACAATTTGTGTACTCAGGAATTGTATTTGTAACTTTGTATTGTATCTCTAACTTCCTACTTCAGCTTAAGCTCATCACCTAGTTTTAGAGTCCTCAGAGGAAAATAAAAACAGCTTTGCTTTCCTTGTATCACAGTTTCCTTTATGTTAAAAATAGCCTGAGGGTATCTCTCTGCATCTGTATTTTTATGATATTAATAAACTCTTTTAGCATTTCTTCACTGATTTTATTTTTCAGGTTACAAAAGAATTTTAACTCTCCAAATGATTCTTAAGTCAGAAATCCTGAAAATGAGCACAGATGCTCATTAAAGGCAAACCTTGGGCGTGGCTGTGTGTAATCAGGTCTAGACACCAGACACTCCCCTAAGGACACAACCTGTTGATTACCTATGCCATTGTGGTCTAACCTGCCACCAAGATTTTGTTTTACCAGATTTGAACAAGAATAACCCTTTCTCTTGCTTTCTTTATGTTTTGACTTATTTTTTTCTACAGGAAGGAACATATGTTTACTTTCAGTGGTATAATTTTGTTTTTTATTTCTTTGACTTATTTCGGACTCTAATTCCATAATTTATTTTTTTTTGTAAATTTTTTTTTTGATGCTTATTTTTGAGAGAGAGAGAGAGAGTGTGAGCGGAGGAGGGGCAGATAGAGAGGGAGATACAGAATCCGAAGCAGGCTCCAGGCTCCGAGCTATTAGCACAGAGCCCGAGGCAGGGCTCAGACTCACGAACTGTGATACCATGACCTGTGCCAAAGTCGGATGCTCAACCGACTGAGCCACCCAGGCGCTCCTAATTCCATAATTTAAAATGTAAAAGTAAAATGAATGCTACACTCCAAATACTTTAAGCCTTACTTAAAATTAAAACTGAAATTATAAGCTACAAGTGTCATTATTCCTGAAAAACTCTCAGCGCTACTGACAAAAGTACTTTTGGAGTGTAAAGATTAGGCACTGGGTTAGCTATGATTCCGTGTTTAGAAAGATAAATGAGAAGGTTAGATAATATTTCCACATCGGTGGCCACAAAATTTCTATTAAACGTATATCTATTTGGTGCCTGGCCATGACAGAACTGAATTTCTGTCAGGATTAATGCTTAAGGTTTCTCTGTAATATTAAGGTTTCATTTTATTGATTACCTTTCCAGGGCTGTTGATTTATGCTGTTGGAGATGAAAAGTTTGTTACAGGAAGTCTATCTGCTACAATTTTGTTGGGAGACTTGTGTGTTCACTAAAACTACAAGGACGAATGAAAAACATGACCTCAGAGTTGTTTCCTGAGGAATACCCTGGTTTTGCTATGCCCTTGCTGACGGAGGGGGGAATGAACCGTGTTTATTTGATAGTCTTGGCTGGGTTCCTCAATTTCATCAATGCTATCAGATTAGGAGATACTTTCTGTGGGACAATCAGTTCCCCACTCATCTTGCCCATCCAGGTGCTGTCTTTGCAGCAAATGTGCTCGAGGGACATGACCTGCCCCACACCTTTCATCTAGATAAGGTTTTCAACACTGCCTTTATTTAAAAAAAAATTTTTTTTTTTAACGTTTATTTATTTTTGGGACAGAGAGAGACAGAGCATGAACGGGGGAGGGGCAGAGAGAGAGGGAGACACAGAATCGGAAGCAGGCTCCAGGCTCTGAGCCATCAGCCCAGAGCCTGACGCGGGGCTCGAACTCACGGGCTGCGAGATCGTGACCTGAGCTGAAGTTGGATGCTTAACCGACTGAGCCACCCAGGCGCCCCGCACTGCCTTTAAGCTTCAAGAGAGACACCTGAATAAACAGTCTTTGGAAATTACTCCTTAGTGCTGTTCATCAGATACTTCTGGTTCTCCTCCTGGTGTTTCCTAAACATGTCCCCAACCTGAGGTTAGGTACCGCCGTGTGACTTGCTTTGGCCAGTGAAACGTGGGCAGAAGAGAAACATGGGCATACGACCTGCAGCATCACACGTTCCTGCCTGGTCATAAGGGCTGTGTAAGCAAATGCCAATGTGCAGCCTTGGTCGCCAGGTCCTGGGCAGTAACGGTAAGCAGTGACCGACAGCCACAGCCCGCCACCAACAGACTCCTTGCGTGAACTGGTGTGAGGCTACCTGTTCCTGCAGCAAACCTAGCCAGGCCTCAAGGATACACACGGTTGTGTGTTTTTGTACAAGTTTTGTGAAGAAATTGTTCCCTTCAGCCAGTGAGCCCCATGTGACCACCTACAGGAGAAACTGATTTAGAAGCAAAGGCCTAGAAAAAGCCTCGCCTTCCTTAAAGAACTGGCCTGTTTTTCCTTCATGGATAATGACACTGTTTCTGATCAAGCATACCAGAAACCAGTCTATTGCTCAATTATGATGACTATGATCTCTTCCCCATCCTTTCCCTTTCTACTCTATCTTCCCCCAAGTCCTGATCTTTTCTTTCTTTTTCTGATATAATTTTAATGAATCCCTATAAAGCATCTCAAACACTTTGTGCAATTAGGGGAGGTGCACATTAGGTTGAAGTCTAGGGTTAGTAAGGTCATCTGAGCAGAAGACTAAGAAGTGAGGGCTGGCTCAAACTGGGGCAACATATTTTACACTGGAAAGACCTCCTTCTGTGCATGAAGCCACCCTTCCAGATGAATGCATCAGTCAAAGGAGAAATTGGGCAAGAGAGTAGAAACATTGCTGCTCCTGCAAAGAAAATGGTAACACCCAACACCAGGAGTGAGCCCTCATCTAGAAAGGCCAGTGCACATGGGGCCAGTGGTTTCCAAACATGTACGTTTTAGTCAGGAAGTCTTCTCTCTGATGGAAACGTAAGCAGAAGCCCCAACTCTGACATGTAAGTGTGGGGCTCCGCTGGGTGGTCCTTCTCCACCTCCCCCACAGCATGCCCAAGGAACCCCCAGGGCTCAGGGAACACAGTTTGAGAAGCACTGCTGTATCGCAGACAAATGGAACTATAATAGTAAGAGACAAGGCTAACTGCAAGTTTCCTTACAAGTAGCAAGAGCTAAACACCTAAAAGGCGTGCCTGTAGCAGAACTACTTTTGGAAAAACGAAAGGAGAGGTCCCCTCAAGATTACCTTAATCCTTACTTCTCTCTCTGCTGTTCTCTTCTGTTTGTCTGCTTCTTTTCTCTTACACCTCTCCTCGTCTCTCTTTTTTCTCTTTTCTTCTTCCCGTAAGCGCTTCTTCTCCAGCTCCCTCCTCCTTCGCTCTTCTCGCTTCTCTTCTCGAATCCTCTGAAGACGTGGAAAAGCATGTGTATAAATTGTCTGCACGAATGTGGCAGAGACAGGAAGGATATTTATCAGGAAAAAAGGTCAACCTACCTGCTTCTCTAATTTTCTATTTCTAATATATTCCAAAAGAGGTGTGGTTCTTCTAGCTAAAACACAAAAATTGTAATGTAGTATTTAACTCTAAAATATGATTTCTTTCCTTTATTTTAAATACTTTTTTTCAATTTAATCCTTAAGTAATCAGGCTGGCTCAGTAGGCATAGCGTGCAACTCTTGATTTGGGGGTTGGAAATTTGAGCCCCACGTTGAGTGCAGAGATTACTTAAAAATAAAATAGTTAGGGGCGCCTGGGTGGCGCAGTCGGTTAAGTGTCCGACTTCAGCCAGGTCACAATCTCGCGGTCCGTGAGTTCAAGCCCCGCGTCAGGCTCTGGGCTGATGGCTCGGAGCCTGGAGCCTGTTTCCGATTCTGTGTCTCCCTCTCTCTCTGCCCCTCCCCCGTTCATGCTCTGTCTCTCTCTGTCCCAAAAATAAATAAACGTTGAAAAAAAAATTAAAAAAAAAATAAATAAAATAGTTATAATAAATAAACGAATACAATTTAGATGTGCACACATTGTACCTGGAGAAATTCCTATTCCATCACTATAAAATCACATCATCTGGAGGTACTGACAACTCTACACACAGTAGGCAACGAACTCCTGATTCTTAAGGGAGGCTTCATGTTACTCACAAAGACGCCATAAAAGCAAAAAAGAAAAATGAGTACAATGGATTAGACTTCCTGAATGCTATGAGTATCTTCACATTATTTTTTTTAAGTTTATTTATTGGGGGCGGGGGAGGAGGCTGGGCAGAGAGAGAGAGAGAGAGAGAGAGAGAGAGAGAGGGAGAGAGAGAATCCCAAGCAGGCTCCATGCTGTCAGCATAGAGCCCAACACAGGGCTCAAACTCACAAACCGTGAGATCACGACTTGAGCCAAAATCAAGAATCAGACGCTTAACTGACTGAGCCACCCAGGCACCCAAGTATCTTCGCATTTTTGCGGATATTTTAAAACATTACATAGCCCGCTTATAGATTCACTGATTCAACATATATTCTGGGAGTTTCTTCCTTTTCTGCTCTCTAGACAATGATTTTAAGCAATGTGGATTCTTGTGATTTCGCATGATATACACTCTACAAACCAGAATAACCAGGTGTAAAAGTTTAGACAGTGACACTGGCCCCGCGCCCCCCCCCCCCTCCACCCCACCCCATGGCACTTTATCTAAGCAGCACTAGCCACCCAGGGATGAACCTCTCCATAAACTCAAACCTGATCCTCAGTTTTCATGCCCTGGACCTGTCTGACCTAACCTGAAATTTGGTGCCCATTTGTGGCAGGCCTCCTGGCATAGCCTCTCAAAGGGATTGCTTCTGAGAAGCATGTGTTCCCTATGGCAGTGGCTGTGGATGCAGGTGGGAAGGCAGAAGATGGTTTGGGTCTATGCTACAGCTCTTTCAAGATCTAAGATTAAGTGAGGGAAGAAAGAATCCCTGGACGCACTTGAAGGCTGGTCAAGACATACATTTCCAGAATTCTAAGGATCAGGAATTAATCATAAATTCTACAAGAAAGCCCCTGGGCAGGGGTTCTTACCTTGGAATTAAGGACTCCTGAACACCGCAACATAATATACCAATGGCTTCTGCCAAGAAAGCTCTGCCCTGGATTCAGGGCTGTGCAAATGCCCACGTTTCATCATAAGTACAGGGGCCAAGAGGAGCCCATTTCCTCCCTGGGTGGCTCCTGTGTTAACCATGAACTCTGGCTCAGGATGAGCATAGCCAATGCCCTTTGTAATAGGCAATCACCTCAAATAGGGAGGATCTGCTCTTCACCATGGGAGTTCTGGACTTGTAGGCAAAGAGCAGGACCAAGATCTCCCTGGGTAGGTGGGGGAGCTAACACCGAGATCCCACCTGCCTTCCCCCTTCTACAAACACCTCCCTTGTTACCCCAAAGGATCGATATGAAGGGTACATGAGACCCTGGATAAGAAAGTGCTTTACAAACCACAGAAATGTATCATTTGTTAAACAAGGTGCATGGTCATGTAATATAACACTAACTTATCCAACAGCATGACTCTCACCACTCACAGAGAGCTGTTCCATCCTAGGCACTGTCACCACCACCTGGCAGCAGGGATGCTGAGGCTCAGGTGAGGCGACACAGCTGCTAAGTCTTAGGGCTGGAACCTGAGCCCAGGTCTGTCCGCTCCACAGACCCTGCCATGCCACCACACTAACCTGCAACTTCAGAGGGATTTAATATTTCCATTTAACCCTCATTGCTCAGACTAGATCGTAAGAGTCCACTGAAGGCCAAAATCGAAGAAAAGAAAAAGGCAATCTGCCATGAATTGCCTGATTAAGATCCAAACTTCAATGGGCACAGATTCTGAATCACACTTACTCATTCAGCAAAACACTATGATCACCTGCTGTGCACCAGGAACAAGGTGAGGGGCTGGGAATGGGAAAGGATGTCCCCCTTGTGTGGGAGGGTAGCTGGAGCAGCTGGATGGTGTGTGTCTGGCCACCAAGGCCTGCCTCAAAACTATCCACCAGTGGAAGTTCCTGGTCTTTTTCTGTGGGTACCCTGTACAAGGGCTTTTATAGCAAAGTAGGAAAGAAATGATAGTGGGGGGGTGGGGGGCAGGGCAAGTCCTGTAAATTTTTAATTTGCTTCTTTTCTAAGCTCTTCCTAAATTTAACATGCTCTACAGTGAGATCTCGATTTGCCTCCAGTAAGTTTCCTTCCCCAGTTTGCCCCAGGTCAGTGATGGTGCCCCCATCCACTGATCTGTTTGGGTAAAACTCCTGGGGGCCTGGATTCTTTCTGTTTCCTTTCTTCCCACACCCAATCCGCCAGAGCTTATGTGGACTCTGCTGGCTAGCACAAGCAGCCCTCCCTGGACTGGAGCAAAGCCTCCCCACTGGAAGCCCAATGTCTCCTCAGGGCATCCACAATCCATCATGTATGGAGAGACAGGGAGAACTAATCAAGCCATGCCACTCCCTCAATGGTCTCCAGCTGTCTCTCCAATAAACTCCGAACTTCTCACTCACCTGCCTCTCCAGCCACTCCGCCTGAGGCCCACCTGTGTACCAAGCACACAGGCACGTATCCCACTCCTATGGGCCCGCAGCTCAGCTCCCAGCTCTCATCTCTAGTCCCCTCTTCTCCCGCCTCTTAGCATGGCTGCTCTCAGCTCAAATGTGGACTCAGAGGGCCTTTCCCACTCAGAATTATTTCACCACATTGTGGCACTGCCCCATGAAGATGCCCTGGCTTGAAGCCTGGTTATTTTTCGGGTGTTTACTGCAGTCTTGCCCATGAGCAGGGCAACTACGTGATGGCCGTGGCCATGCTCACTCCCTACTCCCAGTCAACATGTGCTAACCAAAAATGAGCAAATGTACCCTAAGCACATCTTTACAAATACTTGCTTTAGTGATTAAAAATCTTTTGAGCCACACATTAAATCAGCTGTTACAAAACATAAACCTTCATTACTTGACTAATGAAGACCATTTAAAATGTTAACCTCTCTTACTACTTTCCTCAACAAACATTTACTGAATACCTAACCTTGTCTAACCATGTACTACTGGGACCACCAATATGAAAATACGGTTCTACTGGGGGGGAGGGTGGGGAGAGATGGGTAAATAAAAATGTAAATTATTAACAGGGCAATCATCCCATTCTAGACATCTTGATGGGCAAGTGGGACACAGCCACAGGGAGGGATAGGAGAGCAGGGGCGAGTGGGAACAGACAGCAAGGGAGACACCAGGTAAGTTTACAACCTGCCACCAGGAGATTGCCATTTCTAAAATATGCTGCTTGCAAAAAAGGGCTGAAGCCTGATTCAAAGCCGACTCTGTGCTCCGGCTGGGTTTATCCACTTGTCTGCTTGCTCTCTCAGAGCGCTTGGTATTTTCTGAACAGTAACAACATGGCCTCACACTTGGGCAAAGCATCTCATCTCTAGGACTGCTCTTGAGAAAGATGACTGACTTCAATCTTGAGACACAGCACTCCCTCCCTGATGTAGCAGGCACAGAGCACTCCACGGTCTTCTTTACTGCTCATCTGGAAGCATCATAACTGTCAACAAAACGCCTATGACTGGAAGTTCTGGTGCTCTCCATCAACAGACACGCAGAAATATTTTCATGGGTTGCCATTCTTTTGTTACAACTGGAAAACATTCTACATTCCTGCCAAGCCTGTCATGAGCGTGTATTTTTAAATACTCATGAAAAAGAAATACAAGCTTTGTAAGTACACGTCTCAACAAAGAGAAGAAATGAGCAAACAGACCAATAAGCTCTCTTGTCTTTGCCTCCATGTCTCCCAGAAGAGTTTCAGGATTGGCATTCGTTTTCTCTTCCTCCACACAGTAAGTTTCCAAAAACTTCTTGTATTCCGGATCTGTAAATTTGAAAAGAAAAATGGAAAATAAACATGCTCCTCCCCATATCTGGTAGACGAATTATATCTGATCAGTGTATTTGGTTTGGCAGTTTCCTAATTCAGCCTTTGTAAAAGGACTCACCATCTTCAATGCTTCCGGTTTTGGCATCTTTTTTCTTTAGCTTCTTTTTGGCTATCTTCTGGAATGGGGCAAACTCTACCACTGCAGGATATTCTAGGCCTGTATTAGAAACAAATTGCAAAAGCCATTCTGAAATTCCACTACATTCATTTTAGTAAATAACGTTTGCTTTCTTAAAGATCGCGTATAACAATGACAATGTTAACTGTTTTAACTGTATTTCGAGCAACCACAACCTTAGTTGTCAAACTCCAGACATGAACAAAGGACGAGCATTTATTTATCAAATAAAATGATTTTTCATGTGTTAGTAGAGGTTACAAAACTGAATGCATTCAAAATTCATCAAATGGTGAATTTTACATTAACTCAATGTTAATAAACCCTCTCTTTTCCACTGAAGAGTTTATCGTGGAGTACCTTTAAATACATTTCTTGGTCACATTTAAATTTCTTCTGATTTTAAGAGGTTAATTCCATTATCAATCTGTTATGTGAGTTCAAGGGAATTACTCTGCTTACAAGAGACACTTGACTAAAAGAGGGGCTTCGAAGGGTGTGCACAATAATCAGACAGGGTTTGCTTCAAACAGGAATGTTTACAATGAAAGCCATGAGAAACTGACTTGGTCATTATGTGCGGCGGGGGGGGGGGGGGGGGGGGGGGGGGAACATACCAAGAAATGTTCACCAAGATAACCTGCTATACACTTAATCAACAGATGGAACACTTTCATGTTGGTACTAAATTCACTGAGTAATCACCTTCAGCCTCGTCAGGAATGGTCACGTGACTATGATATTGCAACTCTTATTATCTGAAAGATATTTCGATGCTAACCCTAACTATCCAGGAGAAAGTCAAGAACCAGGAGGAGAGCAGGGCTTTGGACAGAGAGGAACAATGTCTCATTCACTGCTCCATCAACAATGCCTGGGACATAGATAGTTATTAAATAGGAGTTGACACACTTTCTGATTTCAAAGCTTATTACAAACCTACAGTAATCAAAACAGTATGGTATTGGGGCACCTGAGTGGCTCAGTCAGTGAGCATCTGACTCTTGATTTTGGCTCAGGTCATGATTCCAGAGTTGTGGAATCAAGCCCCACCTTGGGCTCTGTTGAGCATGGAGCCTGCTCCAGATTCTCATTCTCTCATTCTCATTCTCATTCTCTCTCTCTCTCTCTCTCTCTCTCTCTCTCTCTCTCTCTTTCTCTCTCTCTCTCTCTCTCTCTCTCCCCCCTCCCTGCCCCTCTTCCTCACTCACACATGCTCTCTCTCTAATGGGGAAATTGGGAAGATGACATTCAATGGGGGAAATGACAATCTTCTTTAACAAATAGTGCTGGAAAAACTGGATAACCACATGCAAAAGAATGAAGTTGAACTCTTACCTAGTATCACAGACAAAAGTTAGCTGAAAATGGATCAAAGACCTAAACATGACACTTAAAACTATAAAACCCTTGGCAGAAAACATGGAGTAAAAGCTTGACATTAGATTTGGCAATGACTTCTTAGATATGACACCAAAAGTACAAGCAACTAAAATAAAAAAAGAAAAATTGGACATCACATTAGAAACATCAACAGAATATAGTATATGTGCTGCCAAAGCAAGCACTGAAACATCAACAGAATATAAAGACTACCTATGGAATGGGAAAAAAAATCATATATCCAATGAGGGGTTAAGATCTATAATATATTAACAAAAATTTTACAATTTAACAAGAAACAAGTCAATTTAAAAATGGGCGAAGAAATTGAACATCCCTCCATTTCTCTTCCTCCAAAGAAGACATCAGCAAACACACAAAAAGATGCCGACATCACTAAGCATTAGGGAAATGCAAATCAAAATCACAATGAGATACTGCTTCATACCTGCTAGGATGTCTGTTACCAAAAAACCCCAGAAAACAACAATTGCTGGCAAGGATATGGAAAAACTGGAACCCTGTGCACTATCAGCAGGAAGAGAAAATGAAGCAGCCTCTACAGAAAACAGTAGGGCAGTTCCTCAAAAAATTAATACTATAATTATAATATGATCTAACAATTCCACAATGGTATCCACCCAAAAAAACTGAAAGCTGGGTGTCCAAGAGATACTTGCACACCATGTTCACAGCAGCACTGTTCACAACAAAGAGCTGGAAGCAACCCAAGGGTCCACTGAAAAATGGATAAACAAAATGTGGTACACACACAGCCGAATATTACTCAGCCTTAAAAAGGAAATTCTGACACCTGCTACAACATGGGTGAACACTGAGGACACCAGGCTACATGAAGTAAGCCAGGCACAAACAGAGAAATACTGTAAGATTCCATTTATAGGAGGTATCCAGAGTAGTAAATTCATAGAAACAAAACACAGAAAGGTGGATGCCAGGGGCTGGGGGTGGGGGAGGAGAGGGGAGTTATCTAACAGGTACAGAGTTTTTGTTTTACAAGGTGAAAAGAGTTCTGGAAGTGGGCCGCACAACAGTGTGAATGTACTTAACACTACTGAACTGTGCACTCAGGAAAGACTAAGATGGTAAATCTAGTTTTGTGTATCTTACCATAACTTTTTAAAAACTAAAGGAAAAAGGCACTTGAATAAACAAGCATTTAACACAAATGTCAAATAGTTCAAGCATTAAATTTGTTTTTGCTCAAAGAAAAGAATCTCTTGGCCTAGTCACTCTTTGAGGGTTTCTTGCTCCCTCTCATTGGAGAAGAAAACACTTATCAGTAGTGCGGTGGGTGAAGTGGGAGGAGGCTGGCTGGTGAAAGGTGTACAGAGAATATGCTGATACAGGTGTACAGACTTGATTGCAGTGGACACAACAGTTGACAGTTTGACAGGAAAGGAGGACAAAGGGAGGACCCAAAAGTACAGAGCTGTCTCAGCGGGCAGCTGTTTAACAGTGAGAAAGTGATGTTCGTTACTACAATCCCCTTCCCCCATGACATAATCCAGAAATGTATGATTATAAAAAGTTCTCTGTTTAAGACATAGATATAAGTAAATAATATAATTTAAAAGACTTATATTTAATATGAACAAAGCAATTCAGTTTTGGTACATAAGAAAGTGAAGCTCACTTATCCAGGAAACTCATTTATATGAAAAACTTCACTCTCTGATAATACATAAATAGATTACAAAGACTTGCTGGAGTTCTTTGGTTTACACGTAATTTCAATTTTCAACACAAGCACATAACCACAGTAACACAATAAAAATTTATGAACTTATTTTAAGTCGGTATCTGAGAACTTAATTACAGTTCACAAACATTCCAGCAAAACATAATTAATGTAGTTAGAGATTATAATAGTTTAAAAAGCCAACAATCGAACCTTTACTGTCAATGAAGATATATCCATCAAAACGATCTCTAAAAAGAAGGATGTCATCAGGATTTCTAAAATTAATGTATGCTCTTGAGTAGAGATGAGGATAAAGACTGAAATAAAAGAGAACAGTGAAAACTGTTAGCAAAAAAATGCAAGGCTTCTTTAATTTTGATTTTCTTTTCCTTTTCTAGATGCAACAAACTATTTCAAATAAAACCTTTATGCCAAAGAATCACTTCTCTTTTAATTACAATAATCTGGGTATTCTTTAGCAAAAAAAAAAACAAAAAAACAAAAATAAACAAAACATTACCCGAGATCTTTTTAATAACTTGGGAAAGACACTTAAGGTAAGTTTCTCTATTACACAAAACCAGGGTTAAAATAATGGTCTTCCGAGGTTGAAAAATCACAGGCAAAGTTATTTAAAGGTTTTCCTTAGTACATACAATGATGTAATACAACCTAATCATGATTCATTCACAGTTGAAAACGTTATATTTACAAGATATTCTTCACTGATGACCACTTTTACGTATTTTAAAGGGATATTAATTGTAGCACATGGTATGGGGACTATAGAAGAACTAACTCTTTCTCCTTGATCTCACAACTACCAATTTCCTTCATAGGCAGGAACTTTCAACCCCATATCACAGACATGAACACTGAGGCCCAGAGAAATTCAGTATGTGCAAAAGGTGCAGCTAGTTAAAGATAGGACTATGATTCAACCTGAGTCACTCTGAGTCCGGTGCCTGTCCTTTAATGGTACCAGTTTTCTTAAACGTTAGTCATTTGAAAATCATCTATTTTTTTAAAACCAAATCTATATTTACCTGTGATATTTTTCTTTGAATGGACTGGCATTTTTGACTTAAATGTATTTATTCAGAAGGAAAGTTTATATGGCTACCATAACAAACTCATGACACTCATGACACTGAAGATAAAAAGGATAATAATGATAATAAAGGTAATAATAAAAACAGTGAAAAATCACAAAATTCTAGCTGAACTATCACCTGTTGAAGGTCTAACAGGAGGTCTGCTCTTTCATTGTTAATAAAAAGAAGATCTGGGGGCGCCTGGGTGGCGCAGTTGGTTAAGCGTCCGACTTCAACCAGGTCACGATCTCGCGGTCCGTGAGTTCGAGCCCCGCGTCAGGCTCTGGGCTGATGGCTCAGAGCCTGGAGCCTGTTTCCGATTCTGTGTCTCCCTCTCTCTCTGCCCCTCCCCCGTTCATGCTCTGTCTCTCTCTGTCCCAAAAATAAATAAACGTTGGAAAAAAAAAAAAAAAAAAAAAAGATCTGGAAGTGTGAAAGTGTTGTCAGAGCCACCTTACTACCAAGATGTAAAAGAGAATCAAAAAAGATATAACCTGGCAGGTGTGAGGTGGGGACAGGGGTCTTAGTGATTTAAGGGAGCACAAGTCGGTTTCTGGGGGCTGGAATATTGTTTCTGTCTCTGGTGTTTGTTCTCTTTAGACTATGGTGGTGCTAGTAGAATGTAATGATCTGCCTACTTGGAAACAATTTGCAGAAATAAAGGTCTGCACTGATTTCTGAGTACATGTAAGAAAGAAGATGGAAATAAACATAGCTTTCAGGGGCGCCTGGGTGGCGCAGTCGGTTAAGCGTCCGACTTCAGC
>NW_024412405.1:90161-122501 GCF_014898765.1 Herpailurus yagouaroundi
CAGGGTGGCGCAGTCGGTTAAGCGTCCGACTTCAGCCAGGTCACGATCTCGCGGTCCGGGAGTTCGAGCCCCGCGTCAGGCTCTGGGCTGATGGCTCAGAGCCTGGAGCCTGTTTCCGATTCTGTGTCTCCCTCTCTCTCTGCCCCTCCCCCGTTCATGCTCTGTCTCTCTCTGTCCCAAAAATAAATAAACGTTGAAAAAAAAAACAAAAAAACAAAAAAACATAGCTTTCATCATCTATAATAATCTTAATCTCTCATCAAGTGACAAGACCTCCCAGCTTCTTAATGTTGGTAAGCAGCTTCTCACCTGAAATCGGCAGTAAAGAACTCAAAGTAATCATGTGCCGGCAGTGGGTGTAGCTGCTCTTCCAGCTGCTCCTTGGTGAGGCTGGGAGGAAGCCGCCGGATGACCACCTGTAGAAAGGACTCTGGGTGGGTTTTGTTTCACTATCATTGCCTCAATAATTTGAATGTCACCTGTGTTTTGGTTCAGAAGGAGATCTCAACCAGGAGTCCAGCAGAAACATACATTTTAGGAAAAGCTAAGAAATACATGCATGGAGAACATGGCTGTCAAAAGGGTAATGAGGGCTGACTAATCTAAACGGAATCAGTAAGGTCAGAAAAAGGGGTGCATAAAGCAGCTCCTTTTCAGGAAACCAGACAACTCTTGGCATGACGCTTACTGTCCATGCCCTAGTTGAAAAATAAAACCTCCGCCTACATTCTCCCTGCACGCAGAGCAACAGCAATTCTAACAGCCGGCGGTGCACCTGTTCTTCCTGCCAAGGGACCTCCGCCTGCGATGCGCACTTGTTGCCCCTGCCTGCAGTATCCTCCCGCCGCCCTCCCTGGACAGGACCGGACCCTCGCCGAGCCGCCCCCTCGCATCGCCCGGGCCGAGGACAGAGCCTCCCGGTGGCCCAGCATCTCAGCGTGGCAGCCCCAATCGTAAACAACACAGGCTGAACGCACTCTTCTTCCTCCTTCCATACCAGAAAAGGCCGAGTTTGGCGGAACGGGAAACGGTTCCAGCTGCACGTCGTCCCCGCCTCCCCCAGCCGCTGTCCGCGGTGCTGAAGCGGCTGGCCCAGCCCCGACCCGCGCTCCCAGAACTCGCCACGCGTGGCATCACCTCCTCCCACCACTCCAAACCCTGAGCCCGCCCCGTCTTCGCTCAGACCATCCGTCTTCTCGCGAGGTTTGCCTGCCCAACCCCGTTCCCGCAGCCCCTCGCCTCCGCCCACCCACCTTTCTTAGCCCCACCCCTCGAGACCACCCCAACCATTGGCCCCACCCCCGCCAAGCTGAAGAGCATCCCTCTTCTCGCGAGGTTTGCAGGACGACCTCGCCTCTCCTGTTGAAGACCCTCCTCCTCTCGCGAGGCTTATCTGTCCCGCCCCTTCCCCACCTTGCTCAGGACCGTTTTCTTCTCCTCGCGATGTTTGCAAATGCCGTCCCCGCAAACGAAGAACGAGGCTGGTGGCGCCTCGGGTTCTCGCCGCGGCGACTCCCGGCGGAACTGGACTTCCACGGCCGACGGCTTCTCCCTCCCGCTCGGGCCCCGCGCAGCAACGGCAGCCCCTGGGCCTCCGGCCCCCTCCTTCTCTGAGCGCATCTCGCACCCGCCGCGGAACCGTCTCTGCCTCCCTCCCAGGGCGAAACCTCGCGAGAACTGGGACGACACCGCCCCTTCTCCCTCCCCCCGCTCCCCCGACCCATGGTGCTCCACGTCCAGCATGGCATCCTTCTGTCCCAGGGGACTCAACCTGGTAGTGCCGCGGGACGTAAAGCCGAGGTGGGCCCTGGCAGCCCGGGTAGGTCTGGGACGGCAAGGGGTCGAAAGGCCTCTCCCAGTAGCCAGTCGGCGGGAAATTAGGGACCAGAGCACGTTTGGCTAAGTGTTCCTGACAATTACATACACGTGCTTCACAAAGTATTTACAGCTATTTTATTTTCCAAGGAAATCTGAACCTTTCTTCAGAGAACAGCACTTAAGAAGAATGGAGGGGTTGGCAAACAACACAAATGTCTTCCCCATACGGAGAATAAATGCGCCGCAGTTGGAAGCAGAAAGTGGCCGGCTCAGAAATAGGGTTTATTCATCTCTGAGCCCGCATTCTAGGGGCGAGTGCCTTGCTCAGACCCAGGGCACCCACAAAACGGGGCCTGAAGGATTTGCAGCAATTTTTACACAACTGTTCGAAGCTATTAATGGGACAGCAACCAAGCCAGGTTCTCGTTCATATATTTTTCTTTTATGAACTTAAGAGGCAGTAGCACTTCAGATTAGAATGTATAGAAGGTCTTCAGTTTTGTTTTGATGTTTATTTTTGAGAGAGGGAGACAGAGCACGAGTGGAGGAGGGGCAGAGAGAGAGGCAGACACAGAATCCAAAGCAGGCTCCAGGTTCTGAGCTGTCAGCACAGAGCCCAACGCGGGGCTTGAACCCACAAACCTCGAGATCGTGACATGAGCTGAAGTGGATGCTTAGTTGACTGAGCCACCTGTGTGCCCCATCAGGTCTTCATTTTTAAATGCCACGTTTTTTCATATTTTCTATTTTTTAATTACCTTGGCTGTATTTGTCATTCATAGCATCTTTCTCCCAAGAACTTCTGAGCACAAACAGAGATGAAGGGAGTCACTGTCAGATACTGGAGGTAAGTCCAGGCCTAATTCTAGTGCTTTATCCTTAAACTACTCGCTACCAATGAACACACTGGGAATGTGACTTTTAAATGAGCCAAGACTCAAAAAGCAGTTCCAAAGCAGTTTTCTAAAACCCCATGAAGGGGGCAAGGAGCAGTTGTCAATATTTCATAAATCTAAAGGAATCCTATTAGAAACACACCTATGATAAGGTTGCCCACCCTGGCTCCATGGTTTTGTTTTTTTTGTTTGTTTGGTTGGTTTTTTTTTGGTCTCAAATCAACTCCGTACAGACAGTTTAGGTATGCTGATCAAAAGCTCTGATGGTATAACCTGTGATAAAAAGAAGGAAAATATGGTTGCCACCTAAAATCGTTTAATACAGGGGCACCTGGGTGACTCAGTCGGTTAGGAGTCCGACTTTGGCTCAGGTCTTGATCTGCTGGTTTGTGAGTTCGAGCCCTGTGTTGGGCTCTGTGCTGACAGCTTGGAGCCTGGAGCCTGCTTTGGATTCTGTGCCTCCTCCTCTCTCTTCCCCTCCCCGACTTGTGCTCTGTCTCTATCAAAAGTAAATAAATGTCAAAAAAATTAAAAAATAAAATATTTTAATACAAAAGACGGAAAGGAGGTAGATGCAGAAGGGGCTGATGTTGAAAAACGTGAAAACCATTCATTTGAAAAATTGGAATGTTTCAGCAGTCTTTACAGAGCACATATTTGGACTTTTAAAAAACTGCTCTCAATCTATTTGCAGGTCTTTACTTTTCTAATTTCTTGATATTATTCAGACTAACCAACTGAAAAACTGGCATTACTGGAGCCATTTTAAAATCGAGTCTGAGTGGCCAGTGGAGAGAAACTGCCATACTCACCTTTGAACTGGGTCAAAACCTTTGCACTGGGTAAAACGGCAGTTGTTTTAAGCAACTGTTTGAAAAGTCAGCAGAACAGACATCCGGATCACAAGTCTGGTGGTTGTGGACTTTCTGAAGACAGAATCAGCACTCAGTCAGTATATAACCCAGAGTAGCCTAGCCTGTTAAAACACCCATAGAAAAAAAATTTCACCCTTAAATCATGTCATTGCACCTCCCTTTGTTTTCCTCATGAAAACCACCTTGCTTTCCTGAATCTGTGCTCCCGAAACTGCAACTCTTTGGTCCCAAATAAATACTCATTTGCCTCTCATTGTGGCTCTTTATTTTCAGGTTGACACAGTCATCTAAATATCTTTGCTCTTTGGTGAGGTTTTTAAATTGAGATAAGGATTCTAAACCTCATACCACAAACCTACTCACATCTATACTAGGCCAAAAAGCAAAATTGTCAAATGGAGAAAAGAACTGCTGTCTTCAGAAAGGGAGTTCTCATTAGGCCCAAGTCATGTGCAATGCTTTGTGGTATTCCTGTGTCCATACTGTGCCCCCGTAGTGAAGCCACGGTTTATGCTATGGCTTCGGCCTGGAATGTCCTATCCTGAAGGACGTTCCTGAAGTCTTTCTCATCCCAACCCAACATCTTCCCAGCCAAAGTGATTCAAGATGCCCAGAAATTCAAGCATACCTCCATTTGCTAGTTACTACATTGTTTCAATGCTGAATATTCCCTAACAACCTAGAACTGTGCCTTCACTTAGGCAGGAACTATGTCTTTATCCAACTCTGTGCCCAGTCCAGGCCTGTAGGTGGCACCTACAGGCACTCACATGTTTGCTGTATGTGTACTGCAATCTGGACAGCAAAATGCCCAAATGTTTTTTTTTTCCCCTAGCCAACAGCCACCATGGTCAATTTTTAAAGACTCCTTGGATTCTTTACTTCCTGTTATTAACAAATAAGGTTCTCAGGAATGGTTTCACAAAAATGACACAATTTTAGAATTCAGGTATGACTATGAAATTATTCTGTAAATTAAAAAATCATAGTACAAATTTCAAGATACAGTGAATGAAATACACTTGCAAAATAGCTTAAGATTTTATATGAAAAAATAAGTACATCACAAAGAAAGTCTAGATTCCTACATACTGCCAAGCCTGTTATATACGTTTTCTTTTACATTGTTTTACATACACACACAACTACAGACAATAAAAGAAAAGAATCTCCAAATGTCAGAGTGAATAAAGTAGGTAACTTTGCTTTGCCACACATGAATGTGATCCTGGGGTGAATGCTTGTCACAGGAAAGGCTACATTTTACTTGGGAGCACATCTAATTGGTAAATGGCACTGGTTTAAAGCAGCAGGTGACCATAACACTCCCATATCCCTTTGAAAATGACAGCATGATCACTTTAAAGTTGGCAAGAAGGATGCCTTTTTAGTAAACCATGCATCATTATGAGAGTAAAATATTGGGTGGTATAGAAAACTACTTGACAGTACAATTACACATTACCTTTCTTTGATACTCTCTGAAGCCTAAACATTGGTACTAGACTGCTGACCTGAAAAACAGCTTGGATTTTGCCTTTGATTTCTTAAAGCACTGTCAATATGGTAATTAGGCTCATTTATCAGGAGTTTGCTTTTTCGGAAACTTAAAAAAACATACCATGTGATCAATGAAGAAATTACAGGAAGAAATATTTTATCTGGAAGGCAAAATAAACTTGAAAAAAGTATTAATACCTACATTTTTATCTATTTTAAAAATTACTATTTTAAGTTCAGTCATTTGATTTTCCAGCCCCAGCTAAAGAGGGGAGGCATAACAATAGGCACATGTGATCCTGATAGAGAAGAAATTAAAAAAGTCATTAAATAGAAAGATGAAAACTCAGAACCACACTATTTGAGTCTGAAGAGCAGCAGGTAACTCATGACCTAAGTGCATGACTGCACTAAACTGACATTCGCTGTCATAAGCTGAAACACACAATAGCTAGGATGCTGGGCCTTGGAAGCATCTATAGCTGCACTCAAATTCCTCAAATGTACAGTCTTATTTTTATTTTTTTCAATGTTAATTTTTGAGACAGAGCACGAGTGGAGGATGGGCAGAGAGAGGGGGAGAGAGAGAACAGAATCCCAAGCAGGCTCCAGGCTCTGAGCTGTCAGCATAGCCTGATGCAGGGCTCAAACCCACAAACTGTGAGACCATGACCTGAGTGGAAGTTGGACGCTTATCCAACTGAGCCCCCCAGGCAACTTACTTTAAAGACCTCCTGGAGTTAGACCTCAGGAAATGAGAGCCATTTTTTTAAATTAATTAATTAATTAATTAATTTATTTATTTATTTATTTTTTGCCTTAGCTTCTTAAGGTAGAACTATATGGAATACATGTTAGATTAAGAAAAAAAGTTGGTGTTTAAGGAACCATTTCAGGTGCCAGGAAAATTCATTTCTGTACAATACTTTGTTAATAATGCTCTGAACAAATGTCTCAGAAACCACAAAAACATAGGATAATATACCTGGTGAAGTCAGGATGAAGGCTTGCAAGGGTTACAACAAATGAAGCATATAACCCTATCCCTTTATTATATGACATATTTAAAGCTTTAAAAGAGAAACACTGTCAACCAAAAATTTTTCTGGCTAAACCATTCCTCAAGAAGGAAGGAGAAATTAAGACATCCCCAACAAACAGAGGTTAAGGGAGTTTATCACTGGTAGACTAGTACAAGTGCCCTTTTAAGAAATCCCAAAGGGAGCCTTTCAAGCTGAAATGAAAGAAAGCTACACAATAATTTGGAATCATATCAAGAAATAAAGAACAATAGTAATGATAACTACATAGGTAAATATAAAAGCCAGTATTAGTGTACTTTTGGTTTTTGGTTTCTAACTCCTTTTTTCTTATATGATTTAAAAAGCAGATGAATAAAATAGTATTTATAAATCAATGTTAATGGGAACAATGAAAAAAGATGTAATCTGTGATAAGAAGAAGAAAGGGAAGGAGGCGTATAACAACAGTGTATGTATGCTACTAAAACTAAATTGGAATCATTCAAATTAGGTTGTTATAAATTTAAGTCAGATATTGTAATCCCCAGAGTAGCCATGAGGAAAAAAAACAAAAAGCCCCAGAATAGTAGAGTATCAAAATGGCACATCACACACACAAAATCAACTATAAGATTGATAGTATTGATATTTTTGTAATATGTAACACTTACAGAAACAAATGGCTGTATGGCAGCTCAAGACAAATTCCTTATCAGTAACTACTTCGAATGTAAAAGATCAAACCCTCCAATTAAAAACCAGAATGGATAAAAAAATATCCTTTAGTATGCTGTCTATAGGAAACCTGCTTTAGACACAAAAGGGTGAAAGTAAAAGGATGGAAAAAATTACTCCATGTAAATAGTAATGGAGAGAGCTGGGCTGGCAAACTGTTATGAGACAAAAAGGACATTATATACTGATAAAAGGGTCAAAAGTTATAACAAGTATAAATATATATGCATCCAATAAGAGAGCCCCAAAATACATAAAGCAAGCATTGGCAGAACTAAGGGAGAAATAGACTTGTATAATAATAGTTTCAGACATCAACACCTTATTTTCAATAATGGAATAAGTAGGCAGAAGATCAATGAGGAAATAGAAGACTTGAAAAGCACCATAAACCAATTAGACCTAACAGACATACACAGACCACTCCACCCAACAAAAGCAGAAAATACAATCTTCTCCAGTGAACAGGGTATATTCTCTAGGAAGGACCATAAATTACACCACAAGAAAAGTCTTAAACACTTAGACTGAAATCACACAAAATATTCTTTCCAACTACAATGGAATAAAACTAGAAATCCTAAGACAGGAAAAACTGGAAAACCCACAAACGTAGTAAATTAAACAACACACTCTTAAACAACCAATGAGTCAAAGAAGAAATCACAAGGAAAATTAGCTAATACCTTAGCACAAATGAAAACAAGAACACAGTGTAACACTTAGGGGCTGCAGCAAAAACAGTGCTCAGAGGGAAATTTATAGCTGTAAATGTGTTAAAAAATCTTATTTCAGTAATAAAACTCTACACCTTAAGGAAATAGAAAAAGAATAGCAAACTAAACCCAAAGCTAGCAGAAGGAAGGAATAATAAATATTTGAGTGGAAATGAAATATAAACTAGAAAAACAACAGAGGAAGTCAACAAGATCAAAAGTTGGTTTTTTGAAAAGAGCTACAAAGTTGTCAAACCTTTAACCAGATTGAGGGGGGAAAAAGACATTACTAAAATCATAAAATGGAAGAGGAGATATTATTACAGACTTTATAGAAATAAAAAAGATTGTAACAGGATACCGTGCACCATGGTTAACCAACAAAGTGAACAACCTGGATGGACAAATTCTTGGAAACATACCAACTACCAAAACTGACTCAAGAGGAAACAGCTATTAGCAAGTAAAGACATTGAATCAGTAATCAAAAACCTCCCAACATGGAAAGGCCCAGGACCAAAAGCCTTCATTGTTAAAGAATTAACATTAGTTCTTCTCAAAAATCTGAAGAGGAGAGAGAATAACTACTTCACTCATTTTATGAGGCCAGCAGTACCCCAACACCAAAGCCAGACAAGGGCACTACAAGAGGACTACAGACCAATAAATATCTCTTATGAGCATATATGTAAACTCAACAAAAAATTAAATTCAACATTCTATTAAAAGGATCATACAATGTGACCAAGCAGGATTTATCTCAGGATTGCAAGGGTAGTCCAACACACAAAAATCAATCAACGTAGGAGGCACCTGTATGGCTTAGTCAGTCAAGCATGACTCTTGATTTGGGCTCAGATCATGATCTTATGGTTCATGGGTTCGGGTCCTGTATCGGGCTCAATGCTGATGGTGTGGAGCCTGCTTGGGATTCTGTCTCACTCACTGCCTCTCCCCTGCTCGCTTGCTTGCTCTCTCTCTCTCTCTCTCTCTCAAAATAAACACTTTTTCTTTTTACAAGTTTAAAAAATTGTAAACTATCACATTAATATAATGAAGGAAAAAACCTTCAAGACGTTATATAAGTGAACCAGAGATGTGGCCCTTGTATATTGAAGCCTATGTTGTTTACTTCTTCACAGCAGATGGGGTTGGTTAGCTCAAGCCCAACAATGCCAAGTCCAATTTTTACACATATCATTGTTTAAAAAAATTTTTTTTTCAACGTTTATTTATTTTTGGGACAGAGAGAGACAGAGCATGAACAGGGGAGGGGCAGAGAGAGAGGAAGACACAGAATCGGAAACAGGCTCCAGGCTCTGAGCCATCAGCCCAGAGCCTGATGCGGGGCTCGAACTCACGGACCGCGAGATCGTGACCTGGCTGAAGTCGGACGCTTAACCGACTGCGCCACCCAGGCGCCCCGCACATATCATTGTTTTAAATATAGCTTAAACAAGCGTATCTTTAGCCATCTAGAGCCTGCCTGTTTTGCATACTGGGTAAATCTACACGCAGCATCTGCAACCTGTACACAAGACACACCCTGGGACTATGAAGGACCACACAGCCACTGCGCTTCAGTCTTCTCTAACCTCCTCTTCCTGTCACACTGCTACCACATCGCCCCCAAAGAGCCGCTCAAATACACTTGCCCAAATAAAATATGCTACTGCCACCTTATGGTCATGTTTTTCCCTCAACAGCCCTGAAATCCTAGAACTCATTACCCCTCATCATCACATTGATCCACCTAAAAAAAAAAAAAGAAAAAAAAGCATTTGACAAAATTTGCAACCTTTCTTGATGAAACAACTAAGCACTCAATAGAGTAGGAATAGAAGAGAACTCCTCCAAAACTATGAAGGGCATCGATGAGAACCTACAATAGCATTACCCTTGATGGTGAAAGACTGAAGCCTTGGATCAAGCCTGTCCTACGATCAAGGACAGGACAAAGATGCCTGCTTCTCACATCTATTCAACGTAATACTGGAGTTCGAGTCAGAGAAGTTATGCAAGTGGGAAGAAATAAATACAATCCAAATTCAAAAAAAGAAGTAAAACTATCTCTATTTGCAGATGACATGATCCTATTATGTAGAAAGCTCTACATGTACACATACATACACGCATGCACAAACTGTTAAAGCTAATAAATACATTCAGGATACTAAGTCAACACACAAAAAACAGTTGTTTCTCTATACACTAGGAATGAACAATCAAAAAAAGGAAACTAAGAGAACAATTCCATTTATAATAGCATCCAAAAAAATAATAAAATACTTGGGAATAAATTTAACCAAAGAGGTAAAAGACTTGCACAATGAAAACTACAAGCACTGCTGGAAGAAATCAAAAATGACATAATTAAATGGAAAGACAGTTTTTGTTTATGGATTAGATGATATAATATTAAGAAGACACACAAATTCAATGAAATCTCTATGAAAATCCCAATGCCATCTTTTTTCAGAAATGGGGGGAAAAAACCATTCTAAATTCATATGGTAATTCGAGGAAGCCACAACAGCCAAAACAATCTTGAAAAAGAAGAAGTTGGAGGATTCACACACCCTAATTTCAAAGCCTACTTATAAAGCTATAGTAATCAAAACAGTGTGGAACTAGCCTAAGGATACACATATGGACCAATGGAATAGAATCCAGAGCCCAGAAATAAACTCTCATATTTGTCATCAATTAAGTTTTTTTTTTTAAGTTTATTTATTTTGAGAGAGAGAGAGAGAGAGAGAGAGAGAGAGAGAGAGCAAGCCGAAAGGAGAGAGAATCGCATGCAGGCTCAATGCTGTCAGCACAGAGCCTGACATGGGGCTCGAACTCACAAACCGTGAGATCAAGACCTGAGTCAAAACCAAGAGTTGGACATTTATTTAACCAACTGAGCCACCCAGATATGCCTACCATCAACTGATTTTTGACATGAATGCCAACACTATTCAATGGGGAAAGGACAGTCTCTTTAAGAAATGGTGCTGGGAAAACTGAATATCCACACACCAAAGAATGAAGTTGAACACAGCTTACAACATTTAGACAAATTAATTCAAAATGGATCAAAGACATAAATTTATGGAAATCTTAGAAGAAAACTTTAGTGAAAATCTGCATAACCTTGGATTTGGCAATGGTTTTGTAAATATGACACCAAAAACACCATAAACAAAAGAAACAATAAATTGGACTTCATTCAATTAAAAATTTGTATATCAAAGGACACTATCAAGAGAGTGAAAAGACAACTCACAGAATGGGAGAAGATATGTGCAAATCACATATCTGACACGGATTTAATATTCAAAACCAATACAGGACTCCTATAGCTCAACAACAAAAAGAAACAGCTCAATTTAAAAGTGGGCATAAGGGGGCACCTGGGTGGCTCAGTCAGTTAACCATCTGACTCTTGATTTCGGCTCAGATCATGATCCCACAGTTTGATTTCAAGCCCCACATTGGGCTCTGTGCTGAGTGTGGATTCTGCTTTGGATTCTGTGTCTGTCTCTCTGCCCCTCCCCTGCTTGTGTTCTCTCTTTCTCAAAAATAAACTTACACACACACACACACACACACACACACACACACACACACACACACAAAGTGGCCATAAGATCTGAATAGACAGTTTTGCAAAACAGACATACAAATGGCCAGGAAATTCAGGATAAGATGCTCAATATCACTAGTTATTAGGGAAACACAAACGAAACAGCTACTTCCCACTGGAGTGGACTGTAACAACAAAAAATAAAAGTCCCAGTGAGGGTGCAGAGGAATTGGAACCTCATGCTCTGGGGGCGGGAATGTAAAATGGGCAGTTGCTGTAGAAAGTTGCCCAGTTCCTCAAAAAGTTAAGCACTGAATGGGGCCCCTGGGTGGCTCAGTCAGTTAAGCATCTGACTTCGGCTCAGGTCATGATCTCAGTTTGTGAGTTTGAGCCCCACATCAGGCTCTGTGCTGACAGCTCAGAGCCTGGAGCTGCTTTGGATTCTGTGTCTCCTTCTCTCTCTGCCCCTCCCCTGCTTGCACTCTGTCTCTCTCTCAAAAATAAATATTTAAAAACATGTAAAAATAAAAAGTTAAGCACTGGATTATCACATGAGCCAATTCCCCTCCTAGGCAAATACCCAAAGGAACAGAAAACAGGGACTCAGATGTTTACACACGCATGCTCACAGCATTATTCACAATAGCCAAGAGATGGAAATAACTCATATCCATCCATAAATCAATGTGATGTACATTATGGAATATTATTGAGCCATAAAAGGAATAAAGTTCTGGTAAAAGCTGCAACAGGAATGAACCTTAAAAATATGCTTGATAGGGGCATCTAGTAAGTATCCGACTTTGGCTCAGGTCATGATCTCAGGTTTTGTGAGTTCAAGCCCCACATCAGGTTCTCTGCTGTCAGCACACAGCCTGTTTTCAGATCCTCTGTCCCCTTTGCTCTCTGCCCCTCCCCAGCTTGTATGCGCTCTCTCAAAAATAAATACTTTTATTTAAAAAAATATGCTAGGTAAAGTCATACACGAAAGGACAAATATTGTGTGATTCCACTTATATGGTCTAGAATAAGCAAATTCAGACATAAAGTAGATTAGAGGTTACCAAAGGCTGGGGGGAGGACATGTGTGGAGTTCCTGCCCAAATGGGTACAAAACTTATTTGCAAGAATGAAAAAAAAACTGGAAATAAGTACCACTGAAATGTACACTTGAAATTGGTTAAAATGGCTACCTACCCATATCTATACCCACACATGCACACAATTTCTTAGAGCACTAGGTTACAGAAAAATGGAAAAGCACAAGTTCCCACATGCTCCCCACCACACCTGTATCCGCACCTTGCACTGCAACATTTGTATCAATAGTGATGCATTATTAACTAAAGCCCATAGTTCATGTTATGTGTATTTTACCAGAACAAAGAATCACAACAAAAATGGATGGGGTTATTTCACAGGGACACAGGAGCGAGGCTCAAGAGGTCCCAATGGCCAAAGTTGAAATAATGAAGCCCTGGGGCGCCTGGGTGGCTTGGTCGGTTGAGCGTCTGACTTCGGCTCAGGTCATGATCTCGCAGTCTGTGAGTTCAAGCCCCACGTCGGGCTCTGTGCTGACAGCTCAGAGCCTGGAGCCTGTTTCAGATTCTGTGTCTCCCTCTCTCTCTGCCCCTCCCCTGTTCATGCTCTGTCTCTCTCTGTCTCAAAAATAAATAAATGTTAAAAAAAAAAATTAAAAAAAAAATGAAGCCCTAATATAATATTGTGTAGGATTATAACTTAAAATACAAAATATGTATACATATACATATGTATACATATTGATTTTTGATAATACTTAACTAATGGCTGAATAAATGGGAGAAGACACAAATTTTTGTTACAGAAGATTTCCAAATATGTGCAGATAGACCCCCCCCCCCCCAGATGGTGGAGCCCTTGGTCCTAAAAACAAACAAACAAAAACAAAAACAACCTTGGTCCTATTGAGGATAGGATGAACTTCATGATTTGCTTCTAAATCACACATTACAGGCAGGGAAAAACAGTAACTTTACAGTGGAAAAACTTGGTAGGCATCATTGTAACCACGTGGTCAAGATTAACACCATCCGTGATAAGTCATGTTATATTATACACCCTCTGACATGTGATGAGAAAGATACTTCATTCCCATCTGTGTACTTTTTCCCCAAAACAAATAACCCTAGTCCAGTATGAGAAATACATCAAACTCCAACTGAGGGACATTCTACAAGACATCTGACCAGTCTTCCTCAAATCCCCTTCCTCAAATGTCACAGAAGTCTGACACATGGTCACAGCCAAGGGGAGCCCAAGGAGATGTGACAGCTAAGTGCAGTGTGGCCCCTGGATAAGATGCAGGGCAGGAAGAGGACATTAATGGGAAAATGGTGAAATCCAAATACAGCTCAGAGTTCCATTACTTGTAGCGTACCAATGTGCGCCTCTTTGTCATGACAAAGGTTTCAAAGTCACGTAAGATGAGGACAGGGAGAAACTGTCTCGGGGTCCTATGGGAGCTCTCTGTGCAGTCTCTGAAGCTTTTTCATAAGACTAAAATTATTCTGAAAATGAAAGTTTATTGAAAAAGGAAAAACAGACATAATACACAATTTACCTCTTTATTCCTCTACCTATAATTGTTTTGCAGGGTCAGAAAACACCTGTTGCAAAGGTGTGCAGTCCAGTCTCTTTTGGCAGGCCCCCATTCCTAAATGTAGAGGTGCAGTCTGGATTCGTGTTAAGAAATGGGAAATTCTGAAGACAGGACAAGGGTGTGAGGAAACCCCAACCTCCCCCAAGGCGAAATGGAATGGAGATCTGTCTGCAATCAACTACTGTGGTCTGACATAGATGTCTCTAACATCATGTCACTTTCGTTCATTTCAATTTCAAAGGTTTCTTCCAAGGAAGGTCTGGGATCTGGAGTTTTCCTTGAGGTTTCCAGTGGTGCAAGCCCCGTTTCTTCTGCAGTTTGTTTTTCTACTTCAAATTCCCTGAAATCCCACGGAGGTGAAATAATGTTTTTTAGTGTCTTCATTGTATGCACATCAAAGTCATAACATTTTAATTTGTCTTTAATGTCTGCTCCTAAAAGGGAATACCACAAGGAGAATAAAATAAGAAACCCCGTCATTATCTATCATTTCCATCACCATGTATGTAGCACCACCTCCAACGTTTAGGTCCAATGGTACTTTTTTTATTTCTTAATGTTTATTTTTATTTTTGAGAGAGAGAGAGAGAGATAGAGAGAGAGAGAGAACGAACACAAGCAGGGGAGGGGCACACACAAGGAGACAGAACCCAAAGCAGGTTCCAGGCTCTGAGCTGTCAGCACAGAGCCCAATGAGGGGCTGGAACCCACAAACTGCAAGACCATGACCTGAGTGGAAGCCATCGGATGCTCAACGGACTGAGCCACCCAGGCACCCCTAAGTCCAATGGTACTTTTACGAGCACAAGTACAGCTCAGAAGGAGAAATTCCAATCACTCTCCTCCTCTTCTTTTTCTCAATTATCAAGGGCGGCTGCTGGGAGACTGACAAGCACATGTACTGCAAGCCCCATGTGGCAGCGGCACCATCCCTAAAGCCCCCACACACAAGGGAGCCACAGCAGGCACTTGCCCTTGCAGGTTACAAACAAGAACAGCCCACTGGCATTCTGGCAGCGGTGCAGTTGCACCCTTATGCACACAGAAACACAGTGAGGGGAAATACACTTTCCACACATCAAAATCTTATGAATGATGGAGAAGAGATTTCCAACAGATGTATTAGGTTCAATCATTTCTGACACAAAATAATTTTATACAGTTCAAACTAATAGCTTTCAGCAACAGGTGTTTTGACAGATAATGACAAACAAGCCTTCTAAAAAGAAAAACAGTACAGCACGGTGATTAAATACTGTATTGCACATTTGAAAGGTGCTAAGACAGAAGATTTTAAAAGTTCTCACTAAAAGAAAAATAATTTCTAACTATGTATGGTGATGAATGTTAACTAGACTTACCGTGGTGATCATTTCACAATATGTACAAATTCTGAATTATGGTATACACCTGAAACTAATGTTACATGACAATTATACCTGAATAAAAAATGTATATAAATAGTAAGTAATGACTAATACACTTGGAAATCTCTGTAAGACCATTATCTTTGTGAGGACAGGCAAAATGTCTGTCTCACTCAGTACCCTACCTCCAGACCTTCCTTAGCTTTATAAGAATTTTGCATTTAAGCCTGTTGTAAGACCCTCCTCAAACAAAAGAGGAAACTGAGGCTCAGACTTACCCAAAGCCACAGGGCTTGGTGGCAGAGTTGAGATACCAACTCAGGGTCTTTAGGGTGCCAGAGCTCAAGCTTTCTGTTTTAGCTTTAAAAAAATGAGCCACAACATACACACCGTAAAAAGTGTGCAGAGCTGGGCAAGTTCTCACATACACATATACCCACATGACCACCACCAGACCACAAAGAGAACACCTCCAGTTCCCAGAAAACCACCTCACGCCCTTTCCAGTGAACACCTCCCCTTCCCAAACCAGAAGGAATCACCGCTCTAATTTTTTTCTCACCACTGATCAATTTTGCTTATGATTAACTACTCTTCACATAAATGGAATTTATCAGTATATATTCTTTTTGTCAAAATCTGGGAGATTCACCTAGGTTACAGTGTGACTTCATCGTTGGTCCCTTTAACTGTGTAGTACTCTACCGCTTATGCTTGCCACAATTCACTTCCCCATTCTCCTACTCATGAACATCCAGTTATTTCTAGTTAGGTGTGGTTACAAACAGCTGCTGTGAACAACTCTGCATGTAAGCATTGGCTTACGGAGACATCGATCCACTGGGCACACACCTGGGAGGAGAACTGCTATGGCTTAAGAGCAGCATGGTAGGTCAGCACCCTAACACCCCAATGAATCACACCCCACCCCTGATGACAATGCACTCGATCACATGACTTGTGCTGAACAGAATGTGACGGAAGTGATTCTAGGAAACTTCCAGCTTTCAAGAGGTCTTGAGGCATTAGTTCTTGTTGTTAGAACCCTGAGACCTCCATGCTATGGAGAAGTCTGAAAGACCCATGAGAGGCCCAGCTGGGTTGGCTGAGGTCCCCATCTGTGCATAAGGCCATCTTAGCCCGTCAACCCATCAAGTGACTGCTGACCACAGCTGCATTAGCGATGAGACCAGTAAATGAGCCACCAATCAACCTACAGAGCTGAGACAGGTAATACATCCTTGTCGGTTGGTGTAGCTTATTAGGCAGCAACAGATAACTGCTTTAACAGGTCTGTTTAACTTTAGCAGATACGTTGAACAGTTTTCCAAAGTGGTTCTACCTGCTATGAGCACCAACCACCAATAATATACAAGCATACCAGGTGTATACGTCATTACCAACACTAGGCACTAGCGGTGTTTTCACTTGTAGCCATTTTGCAGGTGTGCAGTGACATCCTGTTATGGTTTTAATTTCATTTCCATAATATGCAAGGACAGTACGGACATTCATTTGCTTTGGCAGACAGCCTCTTTGGTGAGGCTCCTGTTCAGGTATTTTGCCCATTCTGGACCTATCTTTGACTGAACTTTTTCTCACCAATTTATAGGATTTTTTGTATTCTAGACACAAGCTCTGACCAGTCTATAAATTGTAAGTTCTCTCAGTCTATGACATGCCTTTTCACTCTGTTAACAGTGTTTTGATGAACAAAGTTCTTAATTTTACTGAAGCCTACTTGAACACTGCTTTCCTCTCATGGTTTTGTGTCCTGTGAAAGAAATCTTTGCCTACCCCAAAGTCCAGACCTCGAGTTTAACTTCATTACACCCTCTTTACCTTACAATGTTTGTCACTAAATGAAGGCCCAAGGACAGCAATTCTACCCAAATTTATCTTAACACTTGCTTATCATTACCAAAAAAAATACTTAAAAAATTACACAGCACTGTAATGTGTGAACGTAAGCCAACTTAACAGTCCACTGAAATGCAAAAATTAATGTTATTAATGTGCTACAAACCTCATTATAAAGTATTAAGGCCAGAGTGTTTTCATTTACTTATTAGAAATTAGAAACTATTGGAAATTAAAAAGTCTCTAGGGTTTTTTCCCATTACGCAATTTAGATTGTTTTAACACTTTTTCTTTTTAAGATTTTATTTTTAAGTAATTTCTACACCCAACGTGGGGCTTGAACTCACAACCCCGCAATCAAGAGTCACACACTCTACTAATTGAGCCAGCCAGGTGCCTTGCAATTAATTAGATTGATTCTTGTATATCACAGCACTTTACACATACTCCATAATAGTATTTTGCATATACCAAGTACTCAATTATAAACTGAACAAACACTTAATGAGCCATTAATTCCCACAGAATTTTCCAACAAATAAATGGAGTTTCTTAATAATATAGTTAAATGGTTAGAAAGTTAAACTTAAAACCTTACATGAGATTTGAGAAACCTAAACAGAGATATACAACAATCTAAAGAATGGGATGCAATGTCAATCAGAGTAATTAATTATAATCTTACCAATGTAAGCTTCAGAATCACCAATGTACATCTCAATGCAATGACCAAGCATTGTAACAGAAAATGTATCATCCCGCCTAAGACCAAGGGCCTGCAGAAAAGATTCAGCATGGTTATTACAAGAAAATGTATTTCCTTCTCTTTCGTTTAAAAATATTCCTGCAGGACTCCATTCAAAACACTACAGGGAATCAGAGGGGGTGGGGGGGGGGCTACAAGAGTGGCCATGAGTTGATGTCTGTTGCAGTTGGGCGATGGACACATGTAGGGTTATCACACCACTGTTTATGTTTGAAATCCCAGTCTTCCAAAAAGATTTTCAAAACTTTGTCTCCACATAGAGCCTTCTAAGTCTTCTGCATTAATTACATCACAGAAGAGAGGTAAATTATAGAATCTTCAAATACACACATTTGAAATATCACACAAACCAGAAAAGCTGCCAGTCCACACTTCTGCCTAGCTCACTATCCTAGTTATCATAATGGCATCTTCAGGACTTGATCTCATCTGAAAATCTCTAACCAACCCTATGCATTTTCTGTTTTTATCTTTCTCTCCAAAACCATTTTTTTAATAATTTCAACCCCTTTTTTTTTTTTTTTTTTTAATTCTAACATTTCTGAACTTGGGATGCTTTAAACTACTGGTGGTTTCTTACTACTGCTGTCAGCTGGCCACAGCTGTGATGAGGGTGTTTTGCGTGGGTAGCCATGGTGATGTACAGACTAGATTTGAAACCACGTGAACACTCAAAAATACAGGAACTGAGACTGTTGCCTAAAATCCTTGCGTTGACACCTTCTGGCAGCGTAAGATTTGCATAGTCAACGCCTTTGGGAAAAACCTTCAAGAGCAGGGTATACGTGCCAGCCCCAGGAAAACAGGTACACTGACCGCCTGGTACGAAAGTGATTTAAAAGAACCAAACTCTGAATGTAAAGAATAGAGCATCTTAAGTATTTATTTCACTTATATTTTCTTTTTTATGTAGATACTAGAGTCATCTCTGAAAAAAAACCTATGTCCTAATATGCCCAAAAAGAGTGCCCCAAAAGAGTGCTTTTTCTAAGTACCAAAAAACTGAGAGATTGGAAAGAATTGTGTAAAGTTTAAAGGTTTGTCTGTGTGTTGGGGGGCGGGGCACCCAACCTGCTTACTGATGGTGTCTTAGGTCTAGTGAAGTATGACGTGAGATTCTTTCCTTGTGATGACACAGATGTTTTGTTCACCAACTAAAGTGATCCAAGGTGGGGCGCCTGGGTGGCTCAGTCGGTTAAGCAGCCGACTTCGGCTCAGGTCATGATCTCTCGGTCTGTGAGTTCGAGCCCCACGCCGGGCTCTGTGCTGACAGCTCAGAGCCTGGAGCCTGTTTCAGATTCTGTGTCTCCCTCTCTCTGACCCTCCCCTGTTCATACTCTGTCTCTCCCTGTCTCAAAAATAAATAAAACGTTAAAAAAAAAAAAAATTAAAAAAAAAAAAAAAAGTGATCCAAGGACTTTAGGACTTTAACTATAAGTCCTAAACAGAGACACCAGAATTTCTTTTCTCTTGCCCAGACGTGATGCCCAGCTCAGATGAGGCCCACAAACCTCATGCACACATGTATGTCTGACTGCACACTTAGGACCTAAGTCTCACATTTGTCTCTAATTTGATGAGTATCACACACACATGCTTTTCTCTGGAAAGGAAAGAAGAAACCACAAAGTCGTCTGAAGAATTTTAAAATGGTAAATACAATGTTGGCTAGAAAAGATCTTCTCAAAAAAAAAAAAAAAGTGGTAAATGTTAACTAGACATACTGTGTGGAAATAGTCAACAGCATTTTCAAAGTTGCCCATCAGACTATGGATATACCCTATGGCAGAATAGGTAGACGCGTTCTGAGGAATTAACACCAGTGCCTGACGGTGATAATCCAAGGCCTCGGCATACTTTCTGTGAGAGAAGAAAAGACAGGGAGTTGAGAGCAGAAAGAATGGGAAGAAAGAGAAAACAATTAGTGGGTACAGTGAAAGTACGGACTTTCTAGATCTAAGATGAGTATTCATCCATGTGCCAACATCAAAAACAATCTGGTACATCACAGTAACCATCCAGAATGGTTATACCACCTTCGAGTACCTTGACACCTTCCTAAATGGATCTTCCTGCCCTTCTCACCCAGCCAGCTGAAGGTGCTCCCACAGGGACACAGGTGGGAGACATGAGCCAGAACATAACCTCTGGCCCTGGGTCCTGTGCCCCACCACACTGCAAGGTCTCTTTTGGGGCCAGACAAACCTCCCGCACTGGGAGTGGTTAAAAGCAACCAAAGGTTTTTGCTTTAAGGTCCAAAGAAGTCACTTGAACAGTATTTTCCTAAGTTCTCTGGAATTCCTGCCCTGTAAAATCTTTCGTGAGAAGAAGGTTCAATAAGGTTTGGGAAATGCTGCAGCTCATAATGAAAACTCAAGACACCAACATATTCTGAAATAGAAAAACCTATTAAATTTTGAGTAACCTAGAGTTTCCCAAACATTGAGCCAAAGAATCTATTTTTGCAATGCTGTTTATCACATCATAAAACTGGAAACTAGAGAAAAACAGTAAGTTAGAATATGCATATGGTTTTAAATAAACCCTACTGTCCTAATTCTTCCAAATTAATTTTGAATACCCATTTTTTTATCTAAGAAAATGAAATTTATTAGAGAATTGTAATTCTCTATATTTCTAAAATAAAATTATACTACCAGGGATAATAAAAAAAGAGATAATAAAACTCACTAGAGATAATTATTTTGATGCTTGCTGTGTCTGAGAAGCAAAGTACAAAGCTGGAGGACCTCAAAATAAAAATATGGGAAAAGAAGGGTGCATGGCTGGCTCAGTTGGTAGAGCATACAACTCCTAATCTAGGGGTTATGAGTTCATGCCCCAAGTTAGGTGGAGATTACTTAAAAATAAAAACCTTAAAAAACAAAACAAAACATGGAGAAAGGCTACGCAAAATTAAGTAAACGTTTAATCGCAAAGAATGTTTCTGCAATGGTCCTAGTTCACTTACTTAAGCTTCCTGCAGACATGCCCCAAGTTGTTCAACAAAGGCTCCCATTTGTCAACCGTCACCTGAAACACAGCAACACCAAACCCATGACTCATGTGCCACTTTCCAGTCACGCCCATTCAACCACACCACTGCACACAGTGAAGCAGGCCGCCCTCTCTGGCGGTGACTGCACAGCACAAAGCAGAGTATTTGTGGATTCTCCATCTTTCTTTCCTATTAGAAGAGACTTCCTGAGGATGCTGTTATTTTATTAGCACAACACTGTTAATGAGCCCGTCTGTGCTGACATTCAAATTCTGTATCTTGAGCCCAGAGCTTTCCATCTGCCTACTAAACATTCCCACTTGGAAACCTCATAAGCACTGCAAATCCAGCATGCCACCCGTTCATCTCTTACCCTCTCTCCTGCCCTCCCAGCTCCCCAACCTCACACCCTTCTAAGTGCCTGCCTCTCATGCCCGGCACCCATGTCAACCCTAACCCCTAGCAACTACCGAAGGCTTATTCATCAGCTGCCCCAGCATAACGCCAACCTCCATGTAACAAGTCTTGTCTGGGCCCAACCACCTCAAGATAAGGTACAAGGCCCTTGACGATCCACACTCAGCCCTCCTGACCCATTTCTTGACATTCTCGATTAGCTCCAACTTGGCACATACCATTCTCTATACCTAATACACTCTTTTCCTCACTTCTGCTTGGCAAAACATATCTGCTCATGTTTTAGGACTGAAATGTCACAACTGTATCCACGAGGTTTTCTTGGCCCATCCTCAAATTCCAGTTAACTGCTCCCTTGCGTTGAGTTTCTTTATTTCCTCAATCATGGCCTTTTTTGTGCACTGTATCATTACTGCCAATTTACTTATCTGCAATCCCCAACAGGTCTAAGGCCAGGAGCTATCATGTCAGTTTCCTACTTCCTCCCAACACCTAGCTCAGAGCTTAGGACACAGTCAACACACATCAGTCAGTCTGAGCTAACCAGGCAACAGATCTGAGCCATAGTCTCCAGCTCCCATGAGCCTGGCTCCAGGAGGTGTGGCCTATGAGAATGGAAACAAACCCTTCATGGTTCTTAGGCACATTGCTTCCCTTTGGCTGTTTGGACATTTGCTGTAGTTTACAACTGAAGGCAAACAGTATTTCCCCCTTTTCACATAACTTTCAGTAGCACTAGGCATTTGTACTTAAAGCCATTACTGTAAATTTCTGCAAGGCTCCACAGTGCTCTCCGATCATCAACGAATATAGTTTCAACTCTAAGTGTAGTTTGTGACAGTGCATCCTAAACTTCTCTGAGCATGAGAATCTTGGATCTTGCTAGAACTGCAGACGTGACACAGTAGACCTGGGACCCTACACTTCTAGTGAGCTTCCAGGTGATGCTGATGCAGCTGGTCCCATTAGAGCAGCAAGGCCCTAAGGTATCCTACTATGAAAACTAGCAAGGTGGTATGTGGCCATCCCATATAACAAAAACACATTTATTATCCAGACCACCCAAGACTGAGCTGTTCAAGACCCTGTTTTATAGGGGTGCCTGGGTGGCTCAGTTGGTTAGGCATCCAACTTCGGCTCAGGTCATGGTTCGTAGGTTCGAGCCACATACCAGGTTCTCTGCTGTCAGCGCAGAGCCTGCTTTGGATCCTGTCTCCCTCTCTTTGCCCCTCCCCAGCTCGCTCTGTCTCTCAAAATAAACATTAAAAAAAAAAAAGAACCTGTTTTATATAAAAGATGTGCCAACACACAGAAATACAGTGTTTTTAAGTTCATATGTATGACAAATAAGAGACTTGGCAGGGACCCCAAGGGAGCTGTGTCTGTGTCAGTGAAGGGAACCAGCACCAAGGAAGATGTGGGTTATAAGCAAGGCGGCCCAAATAGGAACAGAGTAAAAATGGGAAGTGACAATCAGAATGGCACAAAACAAAATAGATGTGAATAAAAAGAATCAAGAACTAGAAAAGTAGCAATATGCAAATCCCTTACCTACAGAAGTTGACAGTATCTAAAATTAATATTATTTTTTTATTTTATTTATTTTATTTTTTTTCAACGTTTTTATTTATTTTTGGGACAGAGAGAGACAGAGCATGAACGGGGGAGGGGCAGAGAGAGAGGGAGACACAGAATGGGAAGCAGGCTCCAGGCTCTGAGCCATCAGCCCAGAGCCCGACGCGGGGCTCGAACTCACGGACCGCAAGATCGTGACCTGGCTGAAGTCAGACGCTCAACCGACTGCACCACCCAGGCGCCCCTAATATTATTTTTAAAAAATACCCACATATACACATCCAAGCTAGCAGAAGGTTAATTCATGAGCACACGTCTTTCATATGGTAGAACCTAGCAAAATCTCTCAAACCTTGAGAGGTCTAAATATGTAGTAACTACAAGGTCAGGAAGAGCCATGATAGGTCTGAATAAAATGATACCTGGCCTTATTCCTACAGAGGTGGGTGCTGTATACTTACCCATTAATTCAAGAGGAGCCTCTTCAGTTCTAGAGGACATCTTATGTTAGATGCTACAGTGCCCACTAGTATCCACTAACTGTCACATATTCCCCATATCAAAAAATCATCAAATATATTCTGATTACTCCCACATATCAAAGCCTCCTAGGAAGCAAACAGTTGACATCTACCTTCTCAGTTAGAAACAAACTCATTTTACACCATGCAGCAAAATAAATGCCTGAAATTCAAACATTAACAAGACATTTGCCATGATAAATATTAGCCCTTTATCTCCCAGGCAAGACTTTGTCCATATTATTGTTCTCATTCAACAGCAAACACACACAAGAGTTAGATGTTACATAAGATACCTCATTCCCAATTGCTTTAATTTTTTCCAATGCATCAAGAAACCACTTTTCAGCTGTTTTCCATCTAAAATAGAGGGGAAAAGGCTGCAGGTTATTCAAAATTAGCAAATATAAACATTTTAAGAAAAAACGAGATAACCTTCTGTAAATAGTTTATTAAAATTCAACTTTAAAGGTGAAATTAATGAATTTTATGGCATTAACATTATAAGCGTTCAAGATTTTAGGATATGGTTAATTATCATTATTCCTGGTAATTACATTCTATAAAGTCAATGTGAACACTGCCTTAGCAAATACTGAACTACTGCTCCTGGCAAAAGTACAGGCTCAGGTTCCTATAAACCTCTGGTCAACCATTCAACATATAACCTGTTTTATATGTGTTTCTGTGATCGATACCTTATTTAACATACAAACTGATTTACTGACACTGAACTCACAGCCAGCAACACAGCTCATCTAACACAGGGTCATCACAGCCTTCTTGTGTTTACGGTCACTAACAGCACATCAGCACGAGGCTTGGGGATCATTTCAAACAGTGAAATCATCAACAAAAAACACAAAAATGCGAAAAATGTGGCACTGAAAAAAAACCCACAAACTCATTTACAGTATGAGAGCAGAAACAGGAAGGCAGAATGTCACTTCTGACCTTGGCTGGGAACGTGCACGTAAGTATGAAAGTACTCCAGGAGCGGGCCCTGGGCTACAAACCAACAGGCTGTATATTACATCATTTTACAACAGCTCCAAACTTGCTTTTGTAAACACTAGATAATCCAATACTTAGAATACACACACATGCCATAAAAAACACAGTAGTACTAATTTGTTGTTTTTAAATTTATGTATAATTTAGTGCAAAGCACTACAGACATTTTTCTCTTTAGAGCATGATACTGAATTATTCTACAAATATCCAAGGTTACACTAATGCCTCAAATGACCAGGAATCTGGGCCATTCTAATTAGTTTAATTTTTGGATTAACTTCATTTCTGTTTCACAGCTGTGGGCAATCTCCCTTCAATGTATGACTCCAACTCTTAACCAACAAGGAGATGACTGACTGAGGGTTCTGCAAGGCCTACAGGCAGAACTACAGGGTGTGGTTACTGGACAGTCAGCAATAACTGTCCAGTCTTGGAATGGAGTCTGCAGAAGCCCACCTCCCAGGGGACCAAAATCCCAGTACAGTATTTTTAAAGAATTCCACAATAACACTTTCTATTTTTTTTCTAATGTCTGCCTCCTTCTCTTCAAATAATACACATTTAAAAACAAAAATCTATTGAAGAGTCCCTAATCACTTAAACTCTAGTGACTGGTTTTATTTCATTTACAGAAAGAAAACAGGGTTTTGGGCCTTTCAAGACTTACTCGCCATTCTGAAATGCAACCACGCCAACCTCGTGCATAACAAAAGGGTCTTCTGGTGCAATGCTTAGCGCTTGGCCAAAGAATCTTTCAGCCAACTTTGAGTTATTGGTCAATCCATATTCTAATCCGATGTAGAGCATTGGCAAATGACACCTAAAAATATTGAAGAATTTCACATATGCAACACCTAAAACTTTATAATTCAGCAGAAATTAATTTACCAACTTCAAATCCTGTGTGCAAAATAACTTAAACATAGCCCAAAATAATGTGTTTACTTTTTTTCCTAACACTTCATTTACTAATACGTAATAAATGTCTAATAGGTTTTCAGACCTGTTAGAATCTATCACTTTCAGACCACTTCTAGAATCTATCAGCAAGCTACTTACTTATCTTTATTTTTCATCATTCTACAGTAAAAACAAAAAAAACCCAAAACTCTCCTAAGCAGAAGGGCAGGTCTGTGCTTCCTGTTTTCTTCTATGATGCTAATGTCATACCTTTGGCCTTGACTGTCTTCCCCCTCCTCTACTATTTATCCTTTGTGACATGTTCAAGTGACCCTTCCCTTTAGGAAATGCTTCTGACTTTCTAACCTAAATGGATCTCCCTTGTGTCCATTCCTATTATCTCAATTACTATCAGTTCTATCCCCAAGGGTTTCAAAAGTATGTCATGTATACCCCATTTTCACATCCTCTGAAACAGTTGTAGGTACAGAGCAAGTACTAACCACTTCTTAACTGAATCTCTTTCCAGACCAGTAATTACATTAAAACAAACAGAATAAAATAATATTTTTTTGAAGATGAATCTAAGAAAGTCTATAAATACTAACCAACAGGTTGATAGGTGCTTTGGTTTTAATCAAGAATCAGCTCAGGTGAAGAGTCTATCACCTACAGATAGGTTCATGAAGGACGCTTTAAAAGGATTTACCTGGAGGAAGTACTTCCAAAATGGCCAAGTAAACACCTCCAAAACTCGACACCAGAAAAGCAGTATCAACACTGCCTAATTGTCAAAATAAATATTTCAGAACTTCAGAAGCTAACTAAAGCCTTACAACAATCTGAGGGTTGTTTACTACACAAAGACAGGTGAAACATGCAAATACCCAGGAAATAATTGGCAATCCAGGGGAGTGGGTAGAAAGCAGGCAATAGAAACTGTCCTGACAAACACCAGATGTTGGATGTACTAGACAAACACTTTATTATTATTTTTAGACAAACACTTTAAATAAGCTATTTTAAATATGAAAATAGAGGGGTGCCTGAGTGGCTTAGTTACGCATCTGATTCTTGATTTTGGCTCAGGTCATATATCTCACGGTTTGTGAGACCGGGTCCCACATCGGGCTCTGTACTGGCAGCCAGATCCTGCTTGCGGTTCTCTCTCCCTCTCTCTGCCTCTCTCTTGCTCACGTGTGTGAGTGCACACACTCTCTTTCTTCTTTCTCAAAATAAACAAACATTTAAAAAAGTATATGAAAACAAAAATATAAAATCTCAAGTTGAAATGTAAAATAACGAAAAGGGTTGTTCAGTAGAAGGGCTCAACAGCAGTTTGAAAAGGCAGAAGAATCAGTGAACCTGGAGTTAGGTCAACTGACATTACCCAGTCTAAGGAACATAAAGATAAAAGAATAAGGAAAAATGAACAAAGCTTCAGAGACCTGTGGGATGCTATCAGGCAAACCGAAATATACACGATGAGAACACCAGAAGGCAAAGGGAGACAACAAGTGGCAGAAAGAATATTAGATACTAAAGAATATTTGGGCCCAAAACACCTCAAATTAAAAAAACAAACAAAAAACTCCAAGCAGGATACTCAGAGATCCACACTTAGACATATTATAGTCAGTTAGACTGCTGACTTTAATTTGTAACATTTATTTATTTTTTGAGAGAAAGACAGAGCATGAGTGGGGGAGGGGCAGAGAGAGAGAGGGAGACAGAGAATCCAAAGCAGCTCCAGGCTCCGAGCTGTTAGAACAGAGCCTGATGTGGGTCTTGAACTCACGAACCGCAAGATCATAACCTGAGACGAAGTTGGACGCTCAACCGAGTGAGCGCCCCAGGCACTCCCAGACTACTGACTATAAAGCAGTAAGAAACTACAACCAGTGACGTACAAGAGATTCCCAATAAGATTAACACCTGACTTGTAATCAAATACCTGGACACCAGGAAAGGCAGAGGGAGGACATTCAAGGTGCTGAAAGAAACAGAGCACCAACCAAGAATTTCATACCCAATAAAACTACTCTTGAAAATGAGGGTGAAATTAAAACATTTCTCAGAGAAACAAAAAACTGAGAAATATTGTTGAAGACAAGAGACACTGAAGGGTGTCCCTCACGCTGAAATGAAAGGAGACTATACAGTAACTCAAATCCCACATTTTTTTTTTTTAATTTTTTTTTCAACGTTTTTCATTTATTTTTGGGACAGAGAGAGACAGAGCATGAACAGGGGAGGGGCAGACAGAGAGGGAGACACAGAATCGGAAACAGGCTCCAGGCTCCAAGCCATCAGCCCAGAGCCTGACGCGGGGCTCGAACTCACGGACCACGAGATCGTGACCTGGCTGAAGTCGGACACTTAACCGACTGTGCCACCTAGGTGCCCCTCAAATCCCACATTTTATTTAAAAAAAAATTTTTTTTTCAACGTTTATTTATTTTTGGGACAGAGAGAGACAGAGCATGAACGGGGGAGGGGCAGAGAGAGAGGGAGACACAGAATCGGAAACAGGCTCCAGGCTCTGAGCCATCAGCCCAGAGCCCGACGCGGGGCTCGAACTCACGGACCGTAAGATCATGACCTGGCTGAAGTCAGACACTTAACCGACTGCGCCACCCAGGCGCCCCAAATCCCACATTTTAAAAAAGGAATTTAGAAGACTTCAGTCCGACTTTGGCTCAGGTCATGGTCTACCGGTTTGTGGGTTTGAGCCCCATGTCTGGCTCTGTGCTGACAGCTCAGAGCCTGGAGCTTCTTCGGATTCTGTGTCCCCCCTCTCTCTCTGCCCCTCCGTGACTCACTCGCGCTCTCTCTCAAAAATAAATAAACATTAAAAGAAAAATTTTTTTAATCTTTCAATACTCACTCTAAACGTCAATGGACTCAATGCTCCAATCAAAAGACATAGGATAACAGAATGGATAAGAAAACAAGATCCGAAGATGGCGGCGTAGGAGGACGCTGGGCTCACCGCGCGTCCTGCTGATCACTTAGATTCCACCTACACCTGCCTAAATAACCCAGAAAACCGCCAGAGGATTAGCAGAACGGAGTCGCCGGAGCCAAGCGCAGATGAGAGGCCCACGTAAGAGGGTAGGAAGGGCGGCGAGGCGGTGCGCGCTCCACGGACTGGCGGGAGGGAGCCGGGGCGGAGGGGTGGCTCGCCGGCCAAGCAGAGCCCCCGAGTCTGGCTTGCAAAAAGCGGAGGGGCCTGACGGACTGTGTTCCGACAGCAAGCGCGACTTAGCGTCTGGGAGGTCATAAGTTAACAGCTCTGCTCAGAAAGCGGGAAGGCTGGAGGACAAAGGGAAGGAGAGCTGCTGAGCCCCCTGACAACAGAGCTCAGTTTGGTGGGGAACAAAGGCGCTCGCCAGCGCCATCTCCCCCGCCCATCCCCCAGCCAAAATCCCAAAGAGAACCAGTTCCTGCCAGGGAACTTGCTCGCTCCGCGCAAATACCCAACTCTGCGCTTCTGCGGAGCCAAACCTCCGGCAGCGGATCTGACTCCCTCCTGCTGCCACAGGGCCCCTCCTGAAGTGGATCACCTAAGGAGAAGCAAGCTAAGCCTGCCCCTCCTGCCCCTGTGCACCTTGCCTACCCACCCCAGCTAAGACGCCAGATCCCCAGCATCACAAGCCTGGCAGTGTGCAAGTAGCCCAGACAGGCCACCCCACCCCACAGTGAATCCCGCCCCTAGGAGAGGGGAAGAGAAGGCACACACCAGTCTGACTGTGGCCCCAGCGGTGGGCTGGGGGCAGACATCAGGTCTGACTGCGGCTCCGCCCACCAACTCCAGTTATACACCACAGCACAGGGGAAGTGCCCTGCAGGTCCTCACCACGCCAGGGACTATCCAAAATGACCAAGTGGAAGAATTCCCCTCAGAAGAATCTCCAGGAAATAACAACAGCTAATGAGCTGATCAAAAAGGATTTAAATAATATAACAGAAAGTGAATTTAGAATAATAGTCATAAAATTAATCGCTGGGCTTGAAAACAGTATAGCTGACAGCAGAGAGTCTCTTGCTACAGAGATCAAGGGACTAAGGAACAGTCACGAGGAGCTGAAAAACGCTTTAAACGAAATGCATAACAAAATGGAAACCACCACGGCTCGGATTGAAGAGGCAGAGGAGAGAATAGGTGAACTAGAAGATAAAGTTATGGAAAAAGAGGAAGCTGAGAGAAAGAGAGATAAAAAAATCCAGGAGTATGAGGGGAAAATTAGAGAACTAAGTGATACACTGAAAAGAAATAATATACACATAATTGGTATCCCAGAGGAGGAAGAGAGAGGGAAAGGTGCTGAAGGGGTACTTGAAGAAATTATAGCTGAGAACTTCCCTGAAGTGGGGAAGGAAAAAGGCATTGAAATCCAAGAGGCACAGAGAACTCCCTTCAGACAGAACTTGAATCGATCTTCTGCACATATCATAGTGAAACTGGCAAAATACAAGGATAAAGAGAAAATTCTGAAAGCAGCAAGGGGTAAACGTGCCCTCACATATAAAGGGAGACCTATAAGACTCGTGACTGATCTCTCTGTTGAAACTTGGCAGGCCAGAAAGAATTGGCACGAGATTTTCAGTGTGCTAGACAGAAAAAATATGCAGCCGAGAATCCTTTATCCAGTAAGTCTGTCATTTTAGAATAGAAGGAGAGATAAAGGTCTTCCCAAACAAACAAAAACTGAAGGAATTTGTCACCACTAAACCAGCCCTACAAGAGATCCTAAGGGGGACCCTGTGAGACAAAGTACCAGAGACATCACTACAAGCATTAAACATACAGACATCACAATGACTCTAAACCCATATCTTTCTATAACACTGAATGTAAATGGATTAAATGCGCCAACCAAAAGACATAGGGTATCAAAATGGATAAAAAAACAAGACCCATCTATTTGCTGTCTACAAGAGACTCATTTTAGACCTGAGGACACCTTTAGATTGAGAGTGAGGGGATGGAGAACTATTTATCATGCTACTGGAAGCCAAAAGAAAGCTGGAGTAGCCATACTTATATCAGACAAACTAGGCTTTAAATTAAAGGCTGTAACAAGAGATGAAGAAGGACATTATATAATAGTGACAGGGTCTATCCATCAGGAAGAGCTAACAATTATAAATGTCTATGCGCCAAATACCGGAGCCCCCAAATATGTAAAACAATTACTCATAAACATAAGCAACCTTATTTTTTTTTTTTTTAATTTTTTTTTTCAACGTTTATTTATTTTTGGGACAGAAAGCGACAGAGCATGAACAGGCGAGGGGCAGAGAGAGAGGGAGACACAGAATCGGAAACAGGCTCCAGGCTCTGAGCCATCAGCCCAGAGCCCGACGCGGGGCTCGAACTCACGGACCGTGAGATCGTGACCTGGTTGAAGTCGGACGCTTAACCGACTGCGCCACCCAGGCGCCCCTAAGCAACCTTATTGATAAGAATGTGGTAATTGCAGGGGACTTTAACACCCCACTTACAGAAATGGATAGATCATCTGGACACACGGTCAATAAAGAAACAAGGGCCCTGAATGAGACATTGGATCAGATGGACTTGACAGATCTATTTAGAACTCTGCATCCCAAAGCAACAGAATATACTTTCTTCTCGAGTGCACATGGAATATTCTCCAAGATAGATCATATACTGGGTCACAAAACAGCCCTTCATAAGTTTACAAGAATTGAAATCATACCATGCATACTTTCAGACCACAATGCTATGAAGCTTGAAATCAACCATAGAAAAAAGTCTGGAAAACCTCCAAAAGCATGGAGGTTAAAGAACACCCTACTAACGAATGAGTGGGGCAACCAGGCAATTAGAGAAGAAATTAAAAAATATATGGAAACAAACGAAAATGAAAATACAACAATCCAAACGCTTTGGGACGCAGCGAAGGCAGTCCTGAGAGGAAAATACATTGCAATCCAGGCCTATCTCAAGAAACAAGAAAATCCCAAATACAAAATCTAACAGCACACCTAAAGGAAATAGAAGCAGAACAGCAAAGGCAGCCTAAACCCAGCAGAAGAAGAGAAAGAATAAAGATCAGAGCAGAAATAAACAATATAGAATCTAAAAAAACTGTAGAGCAGATCAACGAAACCAAGAGTTGGTTTTTTGAAAAAATAAACAAAATTGACAAACCTCTAGCCAGGCTTCTCAAAAAGAAAAGGGAGATGACCCAAATAGATAAAATCATGAATGAAAATGGAATGATTACAACCAATCCCTCAGAGATACAAACAATTATCAGGGAATACTATGAAAAATTATATGCCAACAAATTGGACAACCTGGAAGAAATGGACAAATTCCTGAACACCCACACTCTTCCAAAACTCAATCAGGAGGAAATAGAAAGCTTGAACAGACCCATCACCAGCAAAGAAATTGAATCGGTTATCAAAAATCTCCCAACAAATAAGAGTCCAGGACCAGATGGCTTCCCAGGGGAGTTCTACCAGACGTTTAAAGCAGAGATAATACCTATCCTTCTCAAGCTATTCCAAGAAATAGAAAGGGAAGGAAAACTTCCAGACTCATTCTATGAAGCCAGTATTACTTTGATTCCTAAACCAGACAGAGACCCAGTAAAAAAAGAGAACTACAGGCCAATATCCCTGATGAATATGGATGCAAAAATTCTCAATAAGATACTAGCAAATCGAATTCAATGGCATATAAAAAGAATTATTCACCATGATCAAGTGGGATTCATTCCTGGGATGCAGGGCTGGTTCAACATTCGCAAATCAATCAACGTGATACATCACATTAACAAAAAAAAAGAGAAAAACCATATGATCCTGTCAATCGATGCAGAAAAGGCCTTTGACAAAATCCAGCACCCTTTCTTAATAAAAACCCTTGAGAAAGTTGGGATAGAAGGAACATACTTAAATATCATAAAAGCCATTTATGAAAAGCCCACAGCTAACATCATCCTCAACGGGGAAAAACTGAGAGCTTTTTCCCTGAGATCAGGAACACGACAGGGATGCCCACTCTCACCGCTGTTGTTTAACATAGTGCTGGAAGTTCTAGCATCAGCAATCAGACAACAAAAGGAAATCAAAGGCATCAAAATTGGCAAAGATGAAGTCAAGCTTTC